>NC_057864.1:68800881-68910881 GCF_019393635.1 Dromiciops gliroides | reverse complement strand
AATCCACTGTACCCATCCTCCCAAAGACAAAAACCCTGGGCTTTTCTGCTCTGCCCCGGCCCCCCACCTCCGGAATATCTCACCACCATGGCATCCCAGGCAGTGCTAATTTGCCTATGTTGTGCCTCATGCTCTAAGGCTTTCCATATATTTGTGGTATCCTATTCCAACAGAGGTCAGCTAAATTCTGATCATCTACTCAACCCTGCAAGGGAAGAGCCCTCAAGTCAGTTAGAAAGCTGGGTCCTCTACCTCTAGGGAATGCCACCTTCCAAGGGACCTATAAAGTTAGCTCCTGAGTTATGTACTGCTCTGGTTGCACTAATCCTCTCTCTCTCAACAGCAGAGAGCATTCTGTTGCTAGGGAGTCAAGCAATGCTACTTCTGCTGAGAACAATCTTCCTGATCACTTAGTCAATTAGTATTTATTTAGCACTTACTCTGTGACATAAATTGAACTAAGCATTGGACCTATACATCTTAATACTTTTTTTTTTTCTCAGAAGGGAAAACCATTTGCTGTAATCTGAGAACTAATGCCTTTCTTTTGGAAACACAAAGTCTGAATAACTGACAGTACTAGGGAATGTCAAGGCCCAGGTTTTCTCGTCTACATCATGACTCTGCCCCAAGCCTCCGACACTCTTGCTTAGTCCTAAGGCTTCTCTATTTTATCCAAAAAATTGACGTTGTCTGAGAACCCCCTGCTCTTCTCTCCAGGAGCCTTAGTCCAAGAACTTAATATTACCTAGGATCTCTTTTTCAACATCCCAGAATTCCTGAGGCCTATAGTCTAATGCTCCTCCTAAACACCATGTTCAATCAAAAACAATTTTTGCAGACTTCAAGACACTATTGCAAGGTGTCCATCCACCCAATTTATCTATAATACCTGAAAGTTGGCATAGTGGACTGAGGCTTCCTTTAACGCATATTATTTCCATCTTAGTTATGTGCTACTATAGAGCACTGGACCTGAAGTCAGAAAAATTCCTCTTTGTGAATTCAAATCTAGCCTCAGACACTTACCCTGAATGACTCACTTAACCCTGTTTGCCTCAGTTTCCTCACCTGTTAAATGAGCTGGAGAAAGAAATGGCAAAGCACCCCACTATTTTTGCCAAGAAAACCCCAAATGGGGTCACAAAGAATCAGACATGACTGAAAATGACTGCACAATAACAAATACTACTTCAAAGGGTATGTTTACTTTAAAGATTGAGGTCCTTTGAGTTGTGGGCAAATTGGTAAGCTTCCAATCATACTTTCATTTAATATAGAAACCTTTTCCCTTAGCCAGTCATTCCTAGAACCATCATAAACTGCAGGGCCATAGAGAATCCTGAGAGGTTACTGGTCTGCATAGGAAAGGCATTGTGATCTGAACAGCCTTCACTGGGGTACACAATCCAGTACTGGCTTAGAGTTAGAACTGTGAGAAAGTTAGAAAATCTTCTTGGATAAAGCCTATGTGTTTAACCCAAATTCTGTATTATAATTGGCTATATTCTCTGGTAACCCCCATACCTCCTGTGAAAATGGGTGATGTTATTCATTCAACTAAATTCATCTGATTAAGTAGAAAAGGCACAATAGATGACCTGTCACATGACCTAAGTGTGGAAACCTGACCTTATCACTTGCTACTGTTATGTGACCTTGGGCTATACTCCATCCATTTCTATGGGTTTCTGTTTTCTCATCTGCAAATGAAAGAGTAGGACTAGGTGACCCTTTTTTGACATGAAATTGGTGGTCCTATGAAGTCAGATCAACAAGCATTTATTAAGCATTTTCTATATACTAAGCATTGTGCTTAGCCCTTGTCATCTGAAAGCAGAAACAAAATAATCTCATTCTCTCAAAGTTTATAATCTCCTGATTGTCATGGCAAGGAGAGATAAATGAACTTTCTGAACTCCATGGGAATATCTGTATGCTTTAATAAATGTTTAATGCCCAAGGACTGGTGCTAAAGCTTCTAATTTAAGGCGACCACAAATTAGATTTTAAACATCACAGTTTATCACAGAGATAAAAGAAAAAAAAAGTAATTGCATGGGGGTAGGGGTAGAAGAGAATTAACAACTGGGGGATTGGGAAGGATTTCATGGAAATGATATGTGAGGGAATCCTTAAAGGAACCCATGAGGCAAAAATGAGGAGGAAATTCATCCTAGGCATAGCTGACATCATAAAGTCACAGACATGGGAGATAAATTGTCATGTATGAAGAACAGCATATATATGAACATAGATGCAATGTAGGAGAGGGCATAAGTTAATGGAGGAACTAGGCTGTGGGAGTGACAGCAATATTGTTCAGTGAAGAACTGTGAATGCCTTAGCTATTCTCAGCAATACAATGATCCAAAACAATCCCGAAGGACTAATGATGAAGCATACTATCTGCTTCCAGAGAAAGAACTGATATTGATGGAACACAGCCTGAAGCAGGCTACGTTTCACTTTCTTTTGTTTTTTTTCTTTTATGTGAGTTTTCTAATGCAAAATGACCATGGCAATATTTTACATAATTTCACATGTATAACCTATATCTGATTGCTTATCACCTTAGAGAGGTGGGGTGGAGGGGGGGGAGGGAGGGAAGGAGGGCTAAAATTTTGGAATGTAAAACTTAAATAAAAACTTTCATTTAAAATAAATATTAAGCAGAGCTTTATTTTTCTGGAGGCAGTAGGAAGACAGTGAATTGTCTTGAGAAGGGGAGTGACATGGTCAGGCCTGTACTTTAAGGATATGCACTTTAAGAATGCCATCCAGTGCAGGAGGTCCCCCCCACCTCCCCCAGCTGCTAGTACCTTCCTCTCAAACCTTACCTCCTGTCTATTCTGTATGTAAACACATTTTATATTAAGCACATGACTTTCTCCAGTTATAATGTAAACTCCATAAGGATAGCAATTATTTAACTTCTATCATTATACCCTCAGCTCTTAGCATAGTGCCTGACACAGTTATGCTGTTTAATAAGTGTGTTTTGTTTGATTAACAGTCAAATGGAGGATATATTGGAGAAGGGAGACACTAGTGGCAGAAGACCTCTTAGAAGGTTATAGCAGTAGTCCATGCTCAAGGTAATAAGAGACTGAACTATAGTGCTGTCCAAGGAGACAGATGCAAGAGGTGTTGTAAAAGTGGAATTGACAAGATTTGGCAAGTGACCAAATGTGGGGCAGAAGGAGCAGTTAAGAATCAAGGATGTAAATATGGCTGGTAGGTTACAAAGGTGGGGGGATAGGATGACAGTTCCCTCCAGAAAGAAAGAGAAGTTCAGAATACAGCTGGATTTAGGAGAAAGATGATGTGGCTATGGTTGTCAGCTAGGGCTCATTGGTTGTCCATCTTGCAGGTGATGCCATTGTTTTCCCTGACCATGGGTTAAAACAGAACCAAATGAGTATAAAAGTAACCTGGGACCTAGCATGTCTGGACTTTTTTTTTTTCATTGAAAGGCAACTGCTGTGTAAGAGAAAAAAGCTAATTGGATAGAGTGCTGGACCCGGAGTCAGGGAGGCCTAAATCACCAGACTGTTGCTCTATGTATCTCTGAGGCAGAAGTAGATATGTTATCCCACAGATGAATTTAAGCCCCTTCTGGGAAAGGACAATCTTTTATTTTTGTCTCTAATACCTAGTGCCTTTCACTTAGGTACTTAATAAGTATCTGGTGAATTAGATTGAAGTGTACTGAGCTTGAACCAGATAATTGCATAT
The DNA here is from genome assembly GCF_019393635.1 of Dromiciops gliroides. NCBI lineage: Eukaryota > Metazoa > Chordata > Mammalia > Microbiotheria > Microbiotheriidae > Dromiciops > Dromiciops gliroides. The sequence continues at coordinate 68,907,143 of NC_057864.1, read as the reverse complement.
ATGTGTGCATGTGTATGTCTGTATGTATTTATGTATGTATGTGTGTGTTCATGTGTAGATAAATATATGTGTAGATATATACAGATATTATGCATATATTTCAATATGCAATCATTTTATATATATATATATAAATATATACACACACACATGTCTCTCTATATAATTATTGCCTTTCATTTTTCCTTCTTTCCTCTCAGAAATAGCAGACAAGATCTACAATCTCTTCAATGGCTATACCAGTGGAAAGGAACAACAGACTGCATATAACACCCTCTTGGATCTTGGCTCTCCCAGCCTCCACCGAGTCCTTTATCATTATAACCAACATTATGAGAGTTTTGGCGAGTTCACATGGAGATGTGAGGATGAATTAGGCCCCAGGTAACCGGCAAATTGTCTTGTCTGTTTTAAATCTCTTAGTCCCTTTCAAATTTAATGACCACAGCAAACTGTAGATAATCTAGTTATGAATTTTCACATGAACTTCCCTGTGTGAGCTTAGTTTCTCAGAAAAGCGAATCCTTGCTTTTAGGTTGCCCTGTCAACCTCAGTTCTGTTGAAAACATGATTTGATTAGTCCAGTATAAACCACACTCTCTAAGTTCCCAAAATACCTGTGCCCTGAACCTAGAGGATGTTTCTCTAACTATTCTTCTAGCTGAGTACTAAAAGATGCTTTAAGTGGTGGCATTTCAAATGGTGAAAACAGCTGAGCCCAAACACTTATTTCCTGAAAGGGATTTAGGAAGATTTCAACAGAAGATACATCAGATAGCCCTTCTTTGATGCCCTAAGGAAAACAAGGACTTCAGAGTGTCTGAAAACATATTGCATGAATTATAACATAGGATATAGAGTGCATATGTGTTCCTTATGTATTTGTTATATCCCTTTACCAGCACCCTGCAAGGCTGGGGTCTAGAGTCTAGAATTCTTCCTATTCAGTCCCTTGAAATTAACTTGAGTTCCATAGGAACTATAGCTTTGTTTTATCTTGTTTGCCTTCTAACCAAGATCAAACTGAGTATTGTAATGTCATCATTCATTGTATTCCAAAGGGACAAGGGTGTATAACATTCCTTTTTTTTCTTTTTTTTTTTTTTAAGGAAGATGGGAGGTTTTTGTTTTGTCTTCTTTTGTTTTATAAAAGTATACTTTTCTTCCTGAAATAAAATTATTTTCTCTTCTTGGTAGTCACTTGTCTTGAAAGTCATGTTCTAATATTTCTAGAAATGACCTCCCAGAAGTTCATTTCTCCTCATTCATGAAGATTGTTAACATTCTGACTGTCCTTAATGTCCTCATTTTGGGGGGGAAAATGCAGCAAACATGTTGGTTTTGTGACCTGAGACATTTCTTGGAAGAACAGGAATTTTTGCCTCTTCCAGAATGTAGGGAGACCAAGACTTAAAGAAAAATAAGAGATGACTATTGATAAAAGAAGACTGGATTGTTTGCTTAATTGCAGCCTCACTATGATCACTACATTAATTATTTTTAGAAAATAGTTAGCAGGGCAAAAGAACAAGCGCAAATACGAGTTCATCAATTTCCTTCTGTGGGGAAAAAATGGATATTTTCCCTTCTCTAGCACTTGAAAATGATGGAGAAACCCACCGTTCCAGGTCCTTCCCTCCCAATAAGTCATTGGTGATGAAGGGAAATATGTTAGCAGAGGTTAAAGAGGTCCACCAAAATCCTTTTTGATGACGAATTGGAAACTTGACATCCTCTTGGCCAGTCGGCTCAGCTAAACCGCAAAGGACAGTAGGTAAAGAAGAAATGGTTTGTGGGTGATCGTGTTTAGACAGCAGACAGACTGCTTGTTTGATTTTCCTCTGTCCTAACTTTGAAGTCTGAGAGGACTGTTACTGCTCCTTATATGATCCCACACCACTCTGTCAGCCTAGAAATTACTCTTACACCATGACACCTTTGTTCAAACATCATCTCTGTGGCTTCCTATCATAGTCTCCTTGGAATGCAGTGACATCACCTTTAGTGACATTGGTTGCCATGGGTGGGGGAGGGGACTGGGAAAAAACAATCACTTGTTCAGAGCTGGGGAAAATAATTTTTTTTTTCCTCTTTGGAGTGAACATTGAGTCATGCTGCCAAGGGAGCTGACCTCCAAATGAAAAATAAGAGGCACTTCTTTGCTACATGTAGAGATTTTCATCATTCTCTCAGAGAATGAGATTTTTCATCTTTTAAAGCACTCCCTAAATAGGTGAGATGGTCTTGAAGACTGCCATTTTTCAAGGTGACCAGGCAGAGGTCCATCTGGCACACTTCTGAGGTCTCTTAGTAAAGGAATCATGCAAGATATTCATTTGAAAAGACCTCAGAGTCCCTCTTGTTCAACCTCTTAGTAAATCACAAATCCCTCACAGAGCTTTACCAGAAAGTAGTATTCTAACAGAATCACATAAGTTCAGAAATGGAAGGGACCTCCCAGGGTATCTAGTCCAGCATGCACCCAAGAAGAATCCCCTCTATATCATATATGCAAAAAACCCATACATAATTGGCTCAGAGACTTGGGGAAGGGAACGGAAACTTCTGCTTCTTGAAGCAATTTATTAGATTTTTGGATAGTTCTAATTGTAAGTGAGTTTTTTCCTATAACAAATCTAAATGTATTTCTTCACAGTCTCCACTACTCAACCCTAGTTCTGTCCTGTAGAACCAAAAGGAACATATCAACCCACCTTCCACATGTATTCCCTTTAAATAGTTGAAGACACCTATTGTATTGTTGATCCCTGACCCCATTAACACCCCCTATACACACACACACACACACACACACACACACACGCAAACACGTCTTCTTCAGAGAAAACAAATTCCTTTAAACAATGCTCATACGCCATGGTTTCTAGCCTCTTGCTATCATTTTGACTTGACTCCAAGTGCTTCATATCGCCTCTTCAGCAGGCCTTCTATAGTGTGACCTTAAAAATGGATGTCATGCTTCAGCTGTGGTCTGACCAGTGCAGAGTACAGCAACACTGTCACATGCCTCAGTCTCGACACCATAGTTTTCTTAATGCCAGTTCTTGAATTCAACAAACATTAATGAAGTATCCCCTATGGCAAAAGCACAGAAAAAGAGGATTCCTTTTGGGAAAGAATAGGGAATGAACATGTCCAAGGCATTATGGACAGAATGAGTAAGAATCTATGGTGACAGGAGAGTGCAGCATGAAATAAGAAAGCAACTTGGAGTTTAGTTTGGGGAAACTTGAAAACTTGAAGGGAAGAAATATGAAAGATAGGTTGGAACCAACCTGTGGAGGGCACCAAGAGTGAGACTTGGACATTTATGCTTTATCATGTAAACAAAAGAGATCCACCAAATGTGGCCAAAAAGAGTCTGGACTCTTCTTGTCCTGTCTGCTACATTGCCCTGTGGCTCACATTAGACTTTCAGTTCTCATTACCTTCATACCTGCATTTTTTTCATATTAACTGCTTTCTAGTCATGTTTTCACTAGCCTGTGCTCGTACAGTGGATTTTTTTTTTAACCCAGAGGAAGAATTGTGTATGTTTATCTTCCTATTGAATTTAATCTTATTTTCCTTAGCTCATTAGCTCAGCCTGTCAAGGTCCTTTTGGCTCTTGATCCTCTCATCTAATCTGTTAGCTATTCTTCCTAGCTTTATTTCGTCACAGTTTTGATAATTATACCATAGGGGCACATAGGATGGTACAGTGGATGAGCCCCAAACCTGGAATCAAGAAGATCTGAGTTGAAATATTTTTTTAACATTTCCTACTCTGTAACCCCTGGCAATTCATTAAACCTTTGTCTGCCTCAGTTTCCTCATCTGTAAAATGGGGATAAACATATCATCTACCTCCCAGGGTTGTTGTGATGATAAAATGAGATAATAAATGTAAAGTGCCTATTACAACATCTGGAATTTAGTAAACACCATATAAATGTTAGCTATTCTTATTCATGTTCTTATTCTTACTATTGGACATTCCATCTAAGTCACTGACCAAAAATGCTTGACAGAAAAATGCTGAGGGCAGAGCCAAAGGAAAACTCCACTGGAGACTTTTATCTCTGTGAACATTAATCCATTAATTACAATCATGAGCTTAGACAGTTAACCAATCCTATACCCACCTAATTGTACTACCATCTTTTCAACTTACTTTCCTTCCTGTCCCAATGGCATTTAGAAGAGATTTCACCCAATGACTCGCTGTAATCCAACCCTGTCTATAACTTATTCCTGCTTTTAACCATATTTTTAAAATGACATTGACCAAATGATTTGTTCTTAATGCTAAACTCATAGAGATCATTTTTTTCTTAAGTGCTCAATAAAGTTCCTTTTGTAATCCATTACATAATTATTCCAAAAACTATAATCCCACCTATGTTTTGAAAAACCTGTCCTTCCATTCTGGTAAATTGCTATATCATTCATCGATTTTGAGTCCTTAAAGATCACTGAGAGTGGATCACTAATTACATTCATAAATTTTTTCATTGTCATACTGTGGAGTTTAACTAGATCTGGTGGCTTGAACTCATTCAGGTCTGCTCTGATATTTCAATTGCATTCCCCATTTATTGTACTATAATTCCTAGGATGAACCTTTCTTGGAACAAGGAAGGTACTAAAAAAATAAGGGGGTAGGAAACACTGCCTACATAGCTCTAACAAGTTAGATACCATAGAAAATAGAAGTTATAACATAGAAAAAGAATGGCAGTAAAGATACAGGGAAAAAAACCTGCACAGAGTGCAGTAAGGTAATGCAGAGATCTCAATGAAGGAAGCAAACTTGAGTAATTGATATCACTGAGTCTTGGTGAAATGGGTCGCTTTAATGGCATAAGACAACGTATTATTAAAGGGTGCATTATATTATTAAAAGGTGAAAGAACTGATGAAGATTGGGGGTGGGGTGGATAGTAATATTGTCTACCAAGAAGCAATATGCACAAGAAGTGGAGAGAATATTGGTGGAAATCAGAAGGAGAAGGAGAAATGGAAATGGAATGGTTGTGGGCCATACTAGAGACCACCTGGTCAGGAGGAGAAAATAGACAAGGCATCCAGAAAATATATCCATAGCATGGTTTAAGGGCAGACTTTCATTATCTGAATATCTGTTAGAGCTCTCTTTGTGAGAAAAAAAAGTAGAATAGCTAATAAATTCTTCACTAGCTTTAATGCTCCCTTTTCATTCTTTCAAAAGGCAGACATAGTGGCTGGGAGAACTGTAATTCTCAACACTATTCTGCCTACTGAGGAGATACCAGCTGTAAAAGAAATATAGGAAGCTTGGGAGCAGATTAAATGTTCTGTCTTAGAATGTGTAATATATTCTAACATAATCCAGCAGGTAAATTAGATTTGGAGAGAATAAATTTAAATTAGTTTAGAGAGAATCAGTAGGATTATGTGGGTTAAAATTCTACAAGGAAAATCACCTCCAGAGAGGTAAAAAGCTGTCAACACGTCAATTCTGCAGGCACAATACAAAACTATTCTAATAATGAAAAAAGGAGGAGATCTGTCTAAAAAAGACTGGTGTGGTTGTACAGAGAATTCCTAAATTAATTTAGTTTGAGAAAAAGACTAAAAGAATTGGAAGCAAGGTTAGGTATAATAGCTTAAATATGAAAGCATGATGCAACTTTGCCAAAATAGCATTCAGAGAGTTAAAATTTATAGTCAGTTAAGCCTGGGGAGGGAGGCTAAGATAACATAAATAATTTTGTTGAGCTAAGTTGAGACAAAAGTAAAAGATCAAAGATGGGAATGATATTAACAGATGATCTTGGGGCAGCTAGGTGGCACAGTGGATAAAGCACTGGCCCTGGATTCAGGAGGATCTGAGTTCAAATCTGGCCTGAGACACTGACACTTACTAGCTGTGTGACCCTAGGCAAGTCACTTAACCCTCATTGCCCAACCCCAAAAAACAGATGATCCAAGGAAATGCAGAATGATGAAAACCTTGTTTCTGTTGCTTTTATTTTGGGGGAGGGTATTTCCCTCCAAAGAAGAATGATTTGGGGACTGGAAAAGATGGAGCAGAAATAGTTTATAAAGCAGTTGAATGGGTGGCTTCAGGAGATTCCCATTTAATAGAGGTATTCAATCAAAGGCTAGAAGAGCCAATTGTTGAAGAAATTGTAGAGAGGGTTAGTGATCACATGTGGTAATGCTAAAAGACCTCAGACTTTCCGTTCAGCTCTCATCTTCTGTGATCCTTGTGTAGTGATCCTTCTCTCTGTCAATCTTCCTATCTATGCCAAACTGAGGTCCTATCTCTTCCTGAATCTTCCTTTTACTGTCAGCTTAACTTTGAAAAGTGCCAACCATTGCGGGGGGTGATCCTCTTGCTTTCTTACATTTCTGATCCTGACTCAATTTTGGGGGATTTGAGATCAAAGGACTTGCTATATTCTATTATGAATATCCATAAGGAATCAGCAGAAAAATTGAGAAAGATAAATGCATCCAAAGACTGTTTGAGCTTAGTCTAGTTTTATTGGACGGTAGGCAGGAAGTTTCCCCTACAGTCATCTTCCCTTAAGGAACTTTCAGTTATCATATGTTCCTTTACTTTTGAGGAAGGCTGAAAGAACATTACAATGAGGTCTATGGGGATATGATCCCCAACTTTGTTCTTCTCTCATAGGGGATGATGTCCCCACTACTAACATGCTTTCTCTTTAGACTCCAGAAAGACAGAATCTTAGCACCAGAAGGCAAAGAAATTTCTACCTATTTAAATCTGAAGTTTAATGGATTTAATGTAGTCTTCTAAGTAGCCCTCAGTTGTATGTAGAGGGAAGAAACATGACTCCCAAACACCACCCACCCTTGAAAGATTAATGAGGTGGTAGGTCCAGCTAGTTGTGTTTTAGAAAAGTTGAATATAAGTGTGAGCCAGTTAGATTGTTGTGCCTATAGTTATCCTCTACATTGAAATTACAGTTATAATTTACATCTATATCATTGAACCTAGGACAGCTTTACATCCAGCTCAGTGACTTTATCCACAGTTAAAAACTGCTGAAATGTGAGAATTTCTTTGGGGGGGGGGCAAATGAGAGTTAATGACTTGCCCAAGTCACACAGCTAGCAAAGTGTCAAGTGCCTGAGTCTGGATTTGAACTCAGGTCCTCCTGAGTTCACTGAGCCACCTAGCTGCCCCAAAATGCGAGAATTTCAATCATTCCAGATGCTTTGTTTGTTTTAATTTTTTTCTTCTGGATGACAGAGAACCATAACAATAAATTAAAATGCTTTTACTTGTTTGAATTTTTAATGTTCCTTCTGAATTGACTGATCATTCGATCCAAACCAATTTCAAGTTATGCACATAGTCCTGTGCTCTTACAGATTGAGACTCATTATTTTTGCCATTGCAATCAGTTACTAATTGTTTCTTTCCTATGTGTTTTCTCTGTGTGTGTGCCTTCATTCACGTTACTTCTCGTTCATTCTTTTACTTTTTACTTTACTCCCTTTTTCCATTGCATCTTATGCCAATCTCCATTCCTACATCTCCACTCTCTTCACTTGTCTTTTATTCATTTTCTCCACTTTTTCTATCCTCTTGCTCTTCATCTTGTGTTTTGTCTTCTTGTCTCCTTAAACTGGCTCACCAATCTATCATATTCATGTCTCCCCACAGGAAAGCTGGACTCATCCTCTCCCAACTTGGAGACCTCAGCAACTGGTGCAACGGCCTTCTCCAGGAGCCCAAGATAAGCCTACAGCGCACTTCGCTCAAGTACTTGGCCTGCCGCTATCGGGAGATCAAGCCTTATGGATTGGAGTGGTCAGAGCTTAGCCGAGACCTCAAGAAAACCTGTGAGGAGCAGACACTCAGTGTCCTGTACAATGATTATGGAGATAACAAAGAGAAATAGAAATGCAAGGTTCCTGCAGGGGGGCCACCAAGACTGAGCAGGAGGGAGAAAGGGCTTTTGCATTGGTTTGTTGATTAAACTTTTTTTCCCCCAATGGACTCCTGAAACCTCCAAAGGCATAATAATGTAAACAGGGAGACACATTCACTCCTCTCCACAGGACTTCTTTGGTATGAAATTCTTCTTCAGCATGACCTTGCCAGCCTGAGGTTTCATACAATGCCCTTTTCCTTTGAGGGATTTCTTTAGGATTTTTTTATTGTTGTCGTTAATTTGTTTCACTCACTTTTCTAAGAGTTCTGTCAAACTGCTCCATGCTCCAGATGAAAAAGCTTTCTTTTCTCCCTCTGTCTGATCCCCACGCTCCTCACTGTGTCTCCTTCCTGTCCCACGTGGTGAGGGATATACTCAGAGGAAGAGCTGAGAGTTCAGGCCATTAGACTTACCAAGCATATGCAGACTGTAGTGTGGTATAGGAGTGTAAACTATGGCTAAGGATGGGTTTGAATTCACCCATTACAGAGCTCCTGATTTTCACAAAGGTGTCAATGGGGTAAGTGTGGAGTAAATAATGTCTACCTCCTCCATCCCCCATTCAATTCCTTGCTAAACAGATTGTAAGTGAGATATTCCTATAGAATTGGGGCTGAGGGGAGAACCCAAAAGAAACCTCCTCTGGAGAGAGACTTCTGTCCATCTCTCCTATTTTCTCTTTATTTCCTCTGCCTCATTGCTACATTAGGAACTTTAGGGTATCTCTTTCAAGGTGAGATTTACCATCATTTTCATGTATCATAATATAGAAGGGGACCTCCAGAACTTTCTAGAACTTCTGGCCATTTTTTTTTTCCATCCAGGAAGGACTAAATGTAAATTCCCCAGGGCAGGTAGATCTTTTCCCAGTTCTTTGGTAAGGAGGAAGTGGATTCCTCACCTCCTCCCCTTCAGATAGATATTCTGCTCTGTGGAATTGGGCCTTCCCCATTGGGAAATAAAAGTTGGGGCAAACAAATGTGCCTCTCTTGGTTCCTGCAACATTACTTCCATTTTGGGCCAGAGAGAAATCAGTTTTGTTCTGGCATTTTGTCCATAGAAGGCCACATTACCAGGTTCTCCTTAGTTTCCTCACCATGCCCACCCCTACCTATAGACACTGCGTTTACTTGATAATCATCATAGAATGGATTAATTTCCTTCATGTCAGTGTTTTAGCTTGAAAAATGCTTGTCAATAAAACCTCCTAGCTCTTTTTTCCCTATGAATCTTGCTAAATTATTCAGTTAATCTTGCAAATCTTTTCTCTTGATGGACATTCAGGGGGTGAGGGCTCCAGTGAAGGTGTCCCCGCCCCCACCACTCTGAGTTGGAGCCAGGCAGCACAGAGAGTTTGTCTAGGCAAGCATGGTGGAAGCTCAAGGCCTTCCTATTTGACACTGCACCCTACAAGAATAGGTATTATTGTGAATTTTCACCCAGTGTCCCACTAGGATATTTAGCCAGTTGTCTTCCTCAGATGCCAGCCCAAATGTTGAAGCCTGCTTGAGCCTTCACTGCCTTCAGCCTTGTGCTTCTTGCTTGGAAGGACACAGGGAAGGTGGGGAAAGAGAGTTAGAAGTTGGGTGAGGTCAGGCACTGAGTAAGCTAGACTTTGACTTTTGTGAGAGCAGTTGAGGAGATGTGTTCACTCACCCTCTAAACTTGAAATTTAGGTGAATCTAGAAATCTGTTCCCCATAGGATGATGCTCAGGGGATTGCCTCAGCTTCCAGAGAGGTCAGTCCAAGACTGGGTATTGCTTTCCTGAGGGACCTTGACTGATGAAAGAGCCAGAGTGCATCATTAGACCCCTGATACTCCATCACTCATGAATGTCTCTCCTTGCTCAGGGGGCACCAGTTCTATAGCTTGTCCTATAGTTTCACTTATATGTCTGTAAATTGAACTTGACCTGGCCCCTTCTTCCTAAGAGTGAAGCCCGTAAGTAAGGAGCAGTTTGAATCTTGGGTTCAAAGAAAGTAATGAGGTCAGCAGGTCTGTTTTCTAAAGGCCAAACTTCCAGCTCTACATGATAAGCAGAGCTGGCTCATACTTTTCATCTTCTAGTGGACCTACTTGAGGGATTTCTGGGGATCTGTTTACCATAGCCAACAGAGGACTCTGTTCATTAGCACTTCCCCTATGTCAGTACACAACCTAAGGTGAAATGTTGAGGTTTTTACAAGACCTTTCTATTACCCTGCTCTCTCAACAGAGATTTCTCACTGACAAGAGTGATTTAGTATTTAGTAATTAATTAATAAAGACCAAGTGGGTAGAGATTGGGGTGGGGAGGGGGAATTGCCTTTGGTGCTCCTTACTGCCTTTGCCTCCTTTTCCTCTGGAAAAGTGTTAGAATTATAATACCAATATCTTCCCACCCTTGTGGTAAGAGTGCTGATGGATCTTGGAGAAGAGTGAAGTATACCGTCATCTTGGAGTCTTGCCCCTTTCTCAGCTGTTGCCTCTGATGTATTGCCTTCCTCTCTCTTTCTTACTTTCTTCTTTCCCTTTTGTTCATATTCCTTATCCCTTTGACTGTTTTCCTTCTCTTCTATCTTCTTTCTTTATCCTCTTTTACTCTCTATTTGCTGCCTAGCTCATTCTACCTTAAAAACCCTTCTTTTTATTCTCACAATCCTCTTCCCTTCCCTGAATTTCTATAGAATTTACTTCCTCTATTTTCCTCTCTTCCATCTCTCTACTTTCTCTTTACCTTGGTCTTGGTCCCATACTAGCACCATTGACCCTCAGGGTATAAAAGAGGACCCTGTAAGAACAGGGGCATCCTTAGGACAGATGAGCAATGTTGTAGGAATTATAGTTCTATCATCACTAGCTGGCATGCAATGAAGTTGCCCCAAGGATTCCCTATAGTTAGAAGTTGATAGTGGTACCTTTTCAGTATTAAGCCTCCCATTTTCCAGACTGCCAAACTAATCAGTCCTTAGGTACTTTCTTTCCTTTCTTCTCCCTCCCCCTCTCCTCTCCTCTCCTCTCCTCTCCTCTCCTCTCCTCTCCTCTCCTCCCTTTCCCTCTCCTTTTCTCACTCTCCTTGACTCTCTCTCCCCTTCCCTCCCCTCTCCTGTCCCTTCCCCCCATCCTTCTTTTCTGTCCCCTCCCCCTCCCACTTCCCTTACACTGAGGGAGATGTTCTCATGCAGCCAAACTTCTTCTGCAGTTCCCCCTTGAACATACATGCATCAGTCTCTAATAGCACCACAGCCTTAACTCACCTTTCAGTTCTTTTTCTTTGGAGATTGGTCCATTCATTATTTTGGTTAATGATTGAAGACAACCACCCTACTTCTTGCTATTCAGATGATCTATTAAGAACCTAGTGTGAGAAAAATCCTTACTGCTGTAGATGGGATGAAAGAACACCATGTGACCAACTTCAGGTATTACAGTAATTATTAAAAAAAATATTGTACAATTGTTTTTAAAAATATGAAAAGTTAACTAAATATTAAACAAAGATGTTAGTATTCAGTTGATTGTTTGATCTCTGTGTCTATTTCTAGATAATCTGAAAACAAGATAATTCTTTGGTTTTTCTTCTTACTTTTTATTTTTGTTGGAAGAAGTTTGGTGGGGAGGGTGGGGACCAGTTCAATGATTATATCTGTGCAGGAAACTGCCAATTAGGAAACTTCCTCACTAATTTGAATTGCACTTGCCCTGAAAAATTTATCATCTTAAGAATTGCATTGGGGCACTGAGAGTTTAAAAGACTTTCCCTGGGTCTTACAACCAGGAAGTATAAGAATGGGGCTTGAATTTGGGCTTCCTGATTCCAAGCTCCAGTTCTCCATCTACAACCCAGAAAACAAGAACTTTTTCTCTTCTTTTACCTTATGTTCTGTAGGTCGTTCTTCCCCCTTGAAAATGACCACCAAATTGTCTATGGCCAGGCATGGGAAAGAAGTCAGGTGATAATGAATTTCTACACTCATATGGTGGCGGCAGAAGTGTGTTTATTTGTTCTACACCCCACCAAGCAAAACTTGAGGAGAAGGGACTTCCTATAGTCCCTGGTCCCAGAATACCAAACCCTGGCTAAGGAAGAGAGGGCAGAGTTCTGTTAGGTCCATTAAAAGCCCATTGTCTCATTCAAAGAATTTCTGGAGGGATGCCAATGAAAGTACTCTGCTTAACTCTCTCACATAATGGAGCACAATCAGTCTTCCATAAAATCTGATGGGGGTAAACTCAGGTAAGTCACTTAGAATTTTTCAAATGAACATCTCCACTAAAGTCCTATTTGGATGTCAACATTCACTTCAGCAATCATTTATAATCGTTGTGCTAAAGGTAAGAATAAAAGTATCTTCTGCCTTCCAGACACTTACATGCTATACACCTCTGTGTGAAGGAGGTGACCTTGGCTTCACCAAGAATTTGTCAGAGAAAAAAAAGCTCTGGCAGGTTTCATCATTATCAACAAGAACTTATTAAATGTCTACTGTGTGTTGGGCATTGTGCTAAGTACTTCACAAATGCCATATCATTTGATTTGATCCTCATAACAGCCCTGTGAGGTAGGTTTGAGGAAACTGACACAGATAGAAGGTAAATGACTTTCAAAGAGTCATACAGCTAGTAACTGAAGGTGAATTTGAACTCAGGACTTCAGGTCTAGCACTCTGTCCACTGTTCCACCTAGCTGCTTGGTGCAGTGTTAAGCCATGGGGGATACAAAGCAAGGCAAAGTGCCCCCACAAAAACACAAAGACAGTACAGCATCTCAAGGAGTTCACAGTATAATGGGGAGAGATAATGCTAACACATATGTACAAAAAAGACATATACAAGATACATTGAAGGTAATCTCAGGAGGAAAATACTGTGGTCTAGGGAGGTGGCTTACTTGCTGAAGATGGGCTTTAAATTGAATTTTGAAGGAAACCAGGAAAGCCGGGAGGATGCATTAAAAAGGATGAGAATTCCAGAAATGGGGGATAGGCGGTGAAAAAGCACAAATGGAGAGATGGAGTGTCTTGTTCAAATAAAAGCCAGGAGGCCGGTATCATTGGATCTTAGATTATATAGAGGGGGGGGGAAGTACAAAAAGACTGGAAAGATAGAAAGACAGAAGTGCATGGGTTATTAAAGGCTTTAAAAATTAAGCAGAGGACCTCATATTTGATTCTGATTGTAATATGGAGTAAGATCGAATGGGTGGGGTTCAAGGGGTGATGTGATCTGACCTGTAGTTGGAGAATGGACTGGAATGGGAAAAGATTTGAGATAGGAAGACCAACTAGAAGATTATTGCTATAATTAAAGAGTGAAGTGTTGAGGGCCTGAATGAGGGGGGCAGCAGTATGAGAAGGGGAGATATACACAACGTGATGTGAAGGTAGAAAGAAAACAACAGCAGATTGCACTTGTGAGTTAATCTGAGTGAGATGTTGAGCATCATACCATATTCTCTTATCTCTGTTTTTAGTTTTTCTGATTTCCTTCAATATTCAACTAAAGCCCCACCTTCTATAGAAAACCTTTCTCAGTAAACCAAAACTACTATTGTTCTGACCTCCTAGATTGTCTTGCATTTATTCTCTATATGCCAGGTATGTACTTAATCTTACAACACTGTCTCCATTAGAATTGAAACTCCTTGAGAACAAGGATAATTTGGGCTTTGCATCCCTAGGTGCTTATTTCAGGGTATTACATATAAGTATTTAATAAATGTGTGTTGATTGACTGACATTTGATGAGGTGGCCCTTCATTTCAATGCCAACACCAACACCAACACCTCTACATGCATCCTTGAAATATCCCATCCATTCTTATCTTCCTGTATTATTCAAAAACTCTCCCTTCCCATTATCCTCTCTCCCCTCCTTTTTCTCTCTGTCTCTATCTTTTTCTGTGTGTCTCAGTATCTCTGTCTCTCTGTCTGTGTCTGTCTCTGTGTCTTTGTCTATTTCTGTCTCTTTCTCTCTGCCTGTTTCTGTCTTTCTGTCTCTGTCTCCCTTTCTCTCTGTCTCTCCATCTGCCTCTCTCTGTCTCTGTGTCTCTGTCTTTCTGTCTCTTTCTGTCTCTGTCTCTCTGTCTCTCTGTCTGCCTCCCTCTCTCTCTCTCTCTCTCTCACTCTCTCTCTCACTCTCTCTCTCATCTTTACCCCATCTATCTACTGGCTCCTTCACTGATACTATAAACATGACCATTCTTAGAAATAACAAAACCAAACATGACATTTACAATGAGATATCACCAAGCCTTCCAGATATTGTCCTGTATCTCTCTTCTACTTTACAGCTAAAATCCTTGAAGAAGCCAAGAAATTTATGCTTCTACTTACTCTCTTCTCACTATCTCCTATGATTTCAGGAGTTCAGGTTCCATACTCATTATTCAACACATTCTACCCTTTCAGACTTTAGCAGTGACTTCTTAGTTGCAAAAAATAATAGAATTTTCTTAGCCTTCATCCTTCTTGACCACTACATATCATTTGAGATTGCTGAGTACGTTTCCTTCAATGCTATCTCCTTTCTGTTTTTTTGTGACTCTCCTCTCAGTTTTCCTTCGACCTCCCAGTCTGACCATTTCTTCTCAGTCTTTTGTTGTTGTTGTATCTTTATCCATGTCATGTTCAGTAACTGTGGGAGTCCCCTAGGAGCATTTCCTGGACTCTCTTCTCTTCCTTTTTTATATCTCAGTTGGGGAAATCATCAGTTCCCATAAGTTCAATCATAATCATTATGCAGATAATGTCCAGGACTACTTAATTAGCTTTAGTTTTTCTCCGAACATCAAGTCCTGAATCACCAACTGCCTTATGAACATTTTGAACTGGACATTCTGGGAGTATCTCAAACTCAACATGTCCATAACAAAACTCATTACCATCCCACTCCCCAATCCTCCTCTCTTCTGAACTTCACAATTGCTGTAGAGCATCTTCCTTCCAGTCATCAAGTTCATAACTTCACTGTCATCTTTGATTCCTCTTTCCTCCTCACTCCACATATCCAACCAGAAACCAAATTTTGTTGTTTCTCTATATCTCTTTAACTTAATTCCATATTTTCCAATTTCTATGTTTTCCCAATTCAGTTCTTCATAACGTTTTGTCTTGACTATTACAATAGTCTAATTGTTAACCCATCCTTGAGTTTTATATGTGTATATATGTATGCACACATATTAATATAAATATGCATATACGTATACCTATACATATACATATTCCTATACATACATATACACATATACCTTTTCACAAATTGGTTCCTCACTATGTTCCCAATATTCTTACAATCCATTCCCTTAAAAGTCCTGTACAAACCAACCTTGTTGGCTTAACTGTGATTCTTAGCAACATGCCATCATTGATTTCTTTGGCTTTTTTCTAGCTCTTTTTCCTGCCTAGAATGTTTTCCTTCCCAGCCTCTAACTCTGAGAATCTTTGGCTCCTTCTGAAAGGGGTTCCACCCCAGAGCCCCCAGTCAACCTTCTTGTATATATGCCAGGGATTATGGGTATGAGAATGGAAGGAACAATAAAGGATGTTTAGGTCTAGAAGTTACCTCAATGCGGTAAAAAGTTTTAACATGCCACATCACAGAGATAGACTGTGGCAAATGAAGATCTCCTGAATGTTGTAAGGGCCAAATTTAATATGGGGAGTGTTAATTGGGTGGCTCGCCATAATATTGGGGTAAGAAAGGAGATTAACAGCCTCTTTAAAAAAACAAAACAGGGTTTATTAATGGGAACAAATTTAAAACACAAGTAAGGTTAATAGAACTAGGGACAAAGAATAAAAGGAATAGAGGAAGGAAAAAAATACAATCCACAACTCACCACCACCTGGAAATCAGCAGTTCCAAAGGGATCAGCTGCTCAGCACCTCACTCCCTCTCCCCACTAGTGCCAGAGTGCTCTCTCCTCCTTCTCTCTCCCAGAAGCCCCCTCTCCCACAGGAAACAGGGCTGACCACACACAGACCCAAGCTAATTGGTTGGCAGCCCTGATTGACAGAATTAACAAGCAGCTCTACAAATGCCAGCCCCCCAGCTTCCGGATGCTGAAGATCACCTGACCTGTCCTCACCAGACTTCTAGTCATTACAATTTGGCCAGGCCCATGCAGGTGCAGGGGGTGTCCAGGCACGAGGCCAGCACACATGGGTGTGTGCCAGGGCCCTCCAATCCAGCCAAAAATGGGGTCACAGAAACCCCAAATCAAAACCAATTCCTTACATTAGTTGACCTTGTCACTTTGCCATCACAGTATACTGACTCTGAAGGTCAGAGAACTTGGGTTCAAACCATCTGGGAACAACTTGCTATCCATACAATCATAGATATTGTCACTTAACCTCCCTCATCTATAAAATGAAGGGATTTGACTTGATTGACTCTTTGGTTGTTTCCAACTCTAGATCTATGATCATATGATAGGTATAAGGATTTAGATGCTATTTGCCTATCCCCACCCTATATATGTCTGTTTCTTTGGTGTACCTTGCTCCCTTCTACTTTCCAAACAGGTAATGATATCATCTTAACATCCTTACATGTGGATTTTAATTTCAAATGCAAAGATCTACCACCCTATTTCCCCAGTCTTAAATGATGGAGTCGTTTGTTGGTCCTGCTTTGGCCAGTCTCTTATCTTGGACCCCATTCTCCCTTCATCTCTCTCCCCCACTCAACCACAATTGAATCAGTTAATAAGGCCTCAGTCACACCAAGAAAGAAAGGGCTCCTATTGAAATCTGCAGGAGCTCTGGCCTTGAAACATCTCAGATCCTTTACAAAGAACAGGTGAAAGGGGGGACCTTGATTTCTACACTTCGCTGTGGGCTCTGAACTTCCACTGAAGTGGACCAGCTTTTGAAGTGATATTCATTCATTAAATAGACTCCCCTCTGTTTCCAGGGCTTGGGATATGCCTTCTTTATGCTTTCTTCACTGGTTCTGTTTGAGGCTGCTCCTGGGTGGCCTTTGTTCTCTTTCTCTGAATTATGTGCTCATTCCTGTGGTGAAAAGGACTCAATCAAGAGCAAAGTAACAAATTGTATTCAGCATATGTATGACACTTGGTCACCATGCCATCCTTCACATCTGCGCTTCCGGCCACCTTACAGTCCTCTATCTTCATTATCTATTATCATCAAAGCTAACATTCATAGGATGTTAAGGTGCACAAAGTCCTTTACATGTTAATAGCTTACATTGTCTATCTATCTATCTATCTAATCTACCTCTCTATTTATCTATCTATCTAATAACATTTGATTCTCACAAGCTGGGGGAGATAGGTACTATCATTTTCCTCATTTTACATAAGGGGAAACTGAGACCAAAAGAGGTCAAGTGACTTATCCAAGGTCATAGCTAGTAAATCTTTGAGAAAAGTTTTTTTTTTTCCTTTTTTTTTTTTTTGCAGAGCAATGAGGGTAAAGTGACCTGCCCAGGGTCACACAGCTAGTAATGTCAAGTGTCTGTAGTCAAATTTGAACTCAGGTCCTCTTGAATCTAAGGCCAGTGCTTTATCCACTGTTCACCTAGCGCCCCCTGAGGAAGATTTAATTCAGATCTTCCTGACTCTAAGTCCAGTCGCTTTAAACCCCTAACTGCCTTACAACTATTTAGCCCTCATAACAGCTCTTTGAAATATGTACCATTATTAGCCCTATCTTACAGAAGCTGAAACTCAGAAAAGTTAAGGGACTTACCCAGGGTCCCATAGCTAATACATGATTTTGGTGGTATCCAACCTAAGGTCTTCTTAACTCCAAGTCCAGGATAAACTGTGAAAGTCCTTTAGGGACCACTTACCGAGATAATCACTTGACAAGATTCTCGTGGGGGCTCAAATGAATATATCAAGTATTTTGCAAATGTTAAAGTACCCTAGAAAATATCCATTATTAATTAATGTTGTTCATTCATTCATTCATTCACTTACCTATTTCAAAATTGGATTTGGTTACCCCTAGACATTTTGGATCCACATTTTGCCTTTAGTGAATGATGTTACAATGTGTGTTCTATTGAAATAATACACATCTATACATCCATATTTATGCATTTAGTTACAAATGGAGTGGAATAGAAATTTGTGTCCTAGGTTGCCTGAGCTCCATGAGCTTGCAAATGATTTCACAGAAACTTAGTTTGGGCCCACAGAGTAAATCATTATCCTTTTTGCCAAAATTGGAACCATTTTATCAACATACTGAAAGAATGGGACTCTGTGTGTCTGTCTGTCTGTGTGTGTCTGTGTGTTGACTAATAACATCTTTGGTCACTTACAAGATTGGAGAATCCAAATTTCTTATTTGCTTTCTCCATTAGTGAGAATAAGCTTGATCTTTCATATTACCTTGAGTGGTAAAATTGTGCTGGTTTGTCAATGGCCAGTCTTCCATCACCAACACAATTTGCTTTTAGAAGACAAGGTGTTTGGTTTTTTGTTTGTTTGTTTGTTTATATTTTTGCAAGTTGGGGAGTAGGAGAAGAGGCAATTTTACTTCTATAACACATACCTGAATAACTTAAATGAATCATCAAGTGCCTACTTCATTCTGGGCACTATGTGAGGCACTCAGGATACAGAGACTGAAGTAAAACAACCCCTGCCTTCAAGAAGCTTATATTGTAAATACAAAATAGATAGAAAGTGATTGAGCGGGCAGCTAGGTGGCACAGTGGATAAAGCATTGGCCTTGGATTCAGGAGGACCTGAGTTCAAATCTGGACTCAGACACTTGACACTTACTAGATGTGTGACCCTGACAAGTCACTTAACCCTCATTGCCCAGTCCCCCCCCCCCAAAAAAAAAGAAAGAAGAAAGATAGAGTGATATAATGTCTAAATCTTCAAAGAAGACTAGGGATTATAAAAGCGTGTATAATGAGGGAGCATACACACACAAATGTACACAAAATAAACATGTATGTTTAGTCATTTCAGTCCATATCCAAGTTTTTGTGACTCTAGACTCATTTTAAAGATGGGAGAACTGAGGACAAACAGGGTCCAGTGACTTGCCCAAGGTCACACAGCCAGTAAGTGTACTGAGGTCAGATTGAACTCAAGAAGAGGAGTTCCTGACTCTTAGTCTTGGCAATCTATCCATTGTGCCACCTGGCTCTTCTTGACTCCAAGGCCAGTATTCTAACCACTGCTCCATCCAGCTGCACATTTTAGTCCTAAAGTATTAGTTTACCATTACTTTAGAGGCCATAGCATCAGTGAGATTCCAACTCAGGGCCTATCCAGTAATGCAACAGTGCTTATTTGATATGAGTATCTGGCTTGAGCTGACATTGCTTCACTGTGCTCACTTGCTATCAAGTTTACTGCTGGCCTATGCAGCACTAAGAGACACAACCTGATTTCTATTCAATTCTTAGCACAGGGCTTCTTAGCCAGGGTTTCAGTGGATAGATCAGGGGGTCCATGAACCTAGGTAGAGTATAAAATAACATCTTTACTTCAGTTTAATTAGTTTCCTTTGTACATTTCTGGATTTTATTTTATGCATTTAAAACATTCTGAGGATTCCCTAAGTTTTGCCACACTCTCAAAGGCATCCATTAAACATAAAAATAGTTAAAATTCCTTGCCCTAGGATGAACCAGCCACATTGCTTAGTAGATGACATGGATCCTTGAAGATCATCCAAGTTTGGAACAAGATGTGTTTAACCACTTTAATTTTGCTCAGATGCATTGCAATCATTATGATCTCAGGTCTCCAGGTCCCCAGACCTTCCTGTCCTCAGGTCTCTAGCATATAAGCAGATTTTCTTTTTCAATTCCCCTTATAGGTGTCAGATAGAGTGAGATTTTTTATTTTCATCCTAACCCCCTGCCCCTACTTTCTATTCAAGGGAAGAAGCTGAGGAAGATACCAATGGTGACTCTGATAATGACTGAGGGAGGGGGGCACAGTTAGGGATTGAGGGGTGGTCAGGAAATGACTTTGTGTATAAAGAAAGGTTATACCGTCACCATGACAACCCAAGCAAACATGAAGCTGAAAGGGTGTGGCTCCAGACTTAATGAAGTGTCATTGGGTTTGATCGGCAGCTGGAATGTCTGAGCGTGGCCAGGTTCCCAAAGACGCTGAAGCCAAGTCTGTTCCAGGGACAGTCTGTACCTTTCAGGAATGTCCAGGATGAAAAGGGGAATGGAGAGAGGGAGACTGCCTCCCAGGTATATGCTTTCCTTCCCAAGGCCACAGAAAGAGGAGAGGAAAGACCAGCAAAATGAAGGCTTAGAATGGAGACAATCTGGAAAAATCATCTGAGGGCCAAGAAAGATTCCATCTATAACATTATTTTCCCTCACAACTTTGAGAATAGTGACCTCAGAGTATAAGGAGGCACACTGAGGTCTCATTTCCCTTCTCCAAGTTGAGATTCCTCTTTGGGTGGCCTGAAACATCAATTCCCTTCCTCTGATTATGCATATATGCATACATACAAACATGTATATGTATATATAATTTATATTATAAATATATAATATACCAACCCAACTATATATAATACTTAAAATATAAATATATTATGGTATTATAAATGTATATTTATAAATATTATACACATGCATATGGAAGACACATACACACATATATATGACAAAAAATAATTTCATTATATTTTTCCGTACCAGGAACATGAATGATGGTAGGGTTGGTAGAAAAAAAAATCAAGACAGGACAAGTGGCTAAAGAACAACAGCAAGGGAGAAGGGTAGGAGCCAGGCACAAAAGGAGATTAGACACCAGGGGCTGCTAAGAAGTTAGTCATCAATGCAGCAATGGGAGAAGGGAACTCTATTTGCTCACCTATAAAATGAGCTGGAGAAGGAAATGCCAAAACCACTCCAGTATCTCTGCCAAGAAAACTCCAGATGGGGTCATGAATAAGACACATGACTGAAAAGGACAAGAGGGTGTGATCAACACCCAGGGATACAACATAGCAATAGAGAGATAATGATTGTGATTTGTAATAACTACTCCACCAAAAACCTCCTTCAGTGCTCAAGAAAAAGCCAATCCTATAGTATGGTCAGTCTGTTCTGCAGCAACTGTACCTACTAGTGCCTAACATAGGGTTGCTAGACCCCTTCATCACAGATTGAGAGGTGGAAGAGACATTACAACCAAATGGAAGCTCAGAGAGTGAGTGACTTGCGCAAGGACACACAGGCAGGAAGTGACAGGCAAGACTTGAACTCAGGTCCTCTGACTCCAAATTTAGTGTTCTTTTCCCAATCTCTAGGCTCTTGGCTTGAAAGCACGTAATTAGAAGTCGACAGTGTCGCATAAATATGAAATCAACATGTGTTTTCATGTCATTACAGGATACGATGCATAATTATACATCTTCAGAGTTGAAAGAAGGCCATCCAGTTCAACCCAAATCCAGGCTGAGCATCCACAGTTCCTCCCACTGACCAATATGAGAATGACAAGATCTTGAGGCTTGGCCCTTGATTTCTGACCCTGCCTTTCTTCCTTTCCTTTCCCACACCTCCTCATCCCTTTCATTTCTATCCCATATCCTCCTGGGGTTGGACTTTGCAGCCCTAAGAAAGTTACTTTAGAGACACAGTGTGAGAGAGAAGGAAATAGGCATCACCTAAGCTCTTCCCTAATGTTTTTCGAGAACCCCATGTTGCTTCTGCCAAGCTAAAGCCAAAGCCAGGAGGGTTTCTTAACTACTGGCGGGTGAATTCTGAATATAGAGAATAGTGTTCTTGGGGCCTATGGCCATCATTAATGCTCAGCAGGGGCTTGCATGGATCTGGAGTGTTCTTTGGTGAGTGAGAACCCCACAGGAAAAGCCTCAGGACATGCTCCCTGGCAGCAACTGCCCCTTCAGCATGGTAGATAAATTTCATTCTCTTGTTGACAGAATTTTTCCCCCTCTTCCTTTAATACTTGGAATCAAGAAAGCATTCAAACTATTCAATCTGGGGCCTCAAACTGGCACACGGCGTGGCTCTAAATGTAATCACATTTAAAACAGAGCCAAAGGTTTGTAGAACATTTAATCAAGTTTCTGTGTGTATGTGTGTTTGGGTGTGCATGTGTGTGTGAGTTCACGCACATGCATATGTTTTTCAATCTGTCTAGTTCCCATTCCCTAAATGGGAACGGCAATAATACAGAGCATGGAGATTCAAACATCAACCAATGACCACTTTTTGTTTCCCATGAATCCATCTTTATCACCAACACTCCTGCCAACTTCTAATGGGAAGGGTCCCCTCTGAACCTTCCTCCCTCTTCCTCCTGCCAATGATGTGTGTGCATCTCTCCACATGTCCTGCCGTGTGTGGATCAGGTTCATACCGATGTGAGGCTCCATAGCATGATAATTCCTTTGGCTCATTTTCCAAGCAACCACTCTCTCATGCTTATCCAAAAAAGCAGATTTCTCTCAGTTTGTCTTCTTGGTGTTAATTGTCCCCCTGCCATCTTAGACTCTTGGGGTCATCAAGTGACCCCTTTGTTCTTCCATTTGGAATCTGTTGTGAATCAATTCAAGCAAGGTATTGAGCTCTGGATGCCTTGTGGTTTTCTTATGCACGTGACCAGAATGAGATGACTAACCATGTAGATTTGGGAGTTTGGGGATTTTTTGCTCCATTTTTTTTTGGGGGGGGACATTGGGGAAAAACCCCAACACCTACATATCATTAGAGGATCTGTGTTCAAATCTCAACTCTATTTATATTAACAGTTTAATAATACTTATGATGATGATGAGCAACTAACATTTTATTTAACACTTTGAGATTTGCAAAGCAATTTACATGTAATAACTCATTTGATCCTCACAACAACCTCATGAAATAGGTTCTTAAAATGGTCTCCATATAAAATTATCCATAAGGAAATGGAGGCCCAGAGAAAGGAAATGACTTGTCCAGGGTCACAAACCTAGTAAGCATTTAAAGCAGGATTTGAATTCAGGTCTTCCTGGCTCTAAAGCCAGCACTCTATGCATTATAGTATAGACATTGACAAGTTTCATAGTCTTGTTAGGCCTCAGTTTCCTTATCTACAACATGAAGGGGTTGGACCACATGACTTCTAAGTTCCTTTCAACTTTTAGTATGTTGGAATGAGCTTGTACCAGCACATAAAAGACAATCATTCTATTTTCAATGTGAACATTTACATTTCAGAAATCAGCAAATGCGATAAATCAAGTCTTGATTTATTGCATTTTTAAAAATGTATACACTTAATGAAGTGGATGGAGACAAATTATACAATGGCAAATCCCTTGTGAGCTTTCCTTCTCATTGCTATCACTGCATTCCAACCACATGGTATGGGGCAGGGGGGCGGGGGCACAACTGTGGATATGGAGTTTTCATTCAAAGTCATTTCATCAAGTGACAGGGGTTTCTTAAGCACCTACTATGTGCCAAGCACTGGACAAGGTGTGTGAGGGATACAAAGAGGAAAGACTGCAAGAATCCCTACTGTCAAGGGTCTTCTATTCTAGGAGAGGAGAGAGCAAGTACACATATGAATATATACATACAGATCTAGTGGAGTTGGGATTTGTTTAACCATCCATCTCCCAAAGAGCCCAGAATGGAATCACAGAAGCAAAGGTTCAGATAGAAAGTATTTAAGTAACTACTATAGATCGGCCCCTCTGGAAGACTGAATAAGTCCTTTCCTTGAAGTGAGAGGGGAACTTGGTCATTAAATAAAACCAATGAATTTCCCACACTTCAGAATTATTTTTTTTAAATAGTTTAACAGTTTAAAAGTGAATCAGTTTGGGGGGAATTCAAGGCAGAAGCTACTTTGCGTAGTGTGATCCTTGGCATCTTAGGTTAATTGCATCTATTGGCTGACATTCAGTGGGAAGAACTCTGTTTGAGGAGTATGGGAGTGAGGTGACCACGTGGATTGAAAGCTGAGACTGGAGTTAACAAGACCTAAGTCAAATCTGGCCTCAGACACTTATACACTTTGTGAACCTGGGCATGTGATTTTAATCCTGTATTGCCTCTGATTGCCTTAATCCTCTGAAGAAGAACATGGCAAATCCGTTCCCAGTATCTATGCCAAGAAAACCCCATGGGCAGCATTGGCATGTGATGGTCCCATGAGGTCATAATAAAGCGAATATAACTGAACAACAACAACACTCTTGTGGGGGTGTAGTGAGGCATAATTTTGGGACTATGCACCCCCAGGATACCTTGGAACCTGAGAAGAGCAGCCCCTAACCTATAAGTGCTAGTAAAAATTTGAGGAAGTAACCCAGAGAGTGTACTAGACAGAATAAATGTGAAATAGCTAAATATCAGAGAGGAGAAGAGGACATTGGAAGTTGTAGGGAAAGGCTTCCTATGGATTAGAAGGTAATGCTTGTGTTAGACTCTAACATTTACACCTGAGTGACCTGGGTCTTACTTTCCATAGCTCTGTTTCCTTATCTAAAAAATAAGGGGTTGGGGATTAGACTACCTCTAAGAACCCTATGGTGCATTCAGATGCATATTTTACAGTTGTCTGGGTTCCAGCTTGTGAGTAGCTTCCCTTCCTTGTGAGTAATGTCCTCCTCTCTCTTCCCTTCTCTCTCCCTCTTTCTCCCTTTCTTTCTCTCTAGTTTTTTTTCTTCCTTTATTTTTTACTCCCCTTTTTCTTTCCTTCCTTCTTTCTCTTTCTTTGTTGCTCTTTCTACTTTTCTTACTTCCTTTATTCTTTCACTTCTTTTTCTTCCTCCCTCCCTCCCTTCCTTATTTCTTTCTCTTTCTTTTTTCTTTCTTCCTCCCTCCCTCTTTTTCCTTCTTTCTCCATTTTTCTTTTAGCTTTGTTCCTTTCACTCTCTTTCCTTCCTTCCTTCCTTCCTTCCTTCCTTCCTTCGCTTCCTTCCTTCCTTCCTCCTCCTTCCGTTCCTTCCTTCCTTCCTCCTTCCTTCCTTCTTCCACACTCTTAAGTGCCTAAAAGTGTTGTGAAAGTGAGATCTTCAGATAAGAAAGTTGGTAATATAATAAAAATGACCACACTGCACATGACTGATCCCTAAACACCCAATTAAGGCATGATGCCTCCAAACTTCAAGCTCTAAGGACAAGGTAGCATAATTATAAATGAATATAATTTTAAATAATTGAAATGTGCATGTACATATATGAGTAGTATTCTATGAATGAAAAAGTTAATTCAGCTTTTGAAGAAGATATTCAGATCCCAGATAATTTAGCTACAAGTTCTTCCATGTAATAACCTTCCAAGTCAAAAAATATAATTGAGGTCTAACTAAAATTTTGTCATTATCTTTCAACTAATAGATTGCCTTGGTCCCACTCACATTTTCCCATGATACATTTTTCTCCTCTTCAGGCCTCTTTGTTCAACCTCATATCACTGAACTAGAGGATCCCCCCAAAACCAAATTCATTCACCATTCCTCCAGAGATGTAAATTAACCATAGCCAACTATGACATAACTTACTTTTCCCTTCTAATGTCTTAGGAAACTAGAACTATAAAACAGTGGAAAAGAAAGAGACTCTTGAAATCACGCTAGGCCAGTCAAAAACTGGTTTTGAATCTTCCCAAAGCAATAGTATACACTTGTAACATTCACTTTCTCTTCATTCACTCCATCTTGCAAGATGACTTCAGTCCTCTCCACTCAATTGACATCATTCTCCTGAATGTGACAATATGGTTACCTTTTTACTTAATATAATGGACTTTTCTCAGTCCCCAACATCCTTGATTTCTTTCCAGAATTTCCTAGAATCACAGAATTGTAAAGACTACTGAGGGCATTCATTATGAATACTCCTGCCAGTTTCATCTTCCTCATGCACTGCTATTATTACTTTCCTATTAAAATCCTTCAATGTCTCCCCAGTGCTCACTAATTAAAGTTCAGACTCCTTATTCTGTCATTTAATGACCTTCACAATATAGTGCCACCTATATTGCAGTCTCATATCCTGCTACCACCCTTCATATATACTGCATTCCAATTAAGTAGGAATGTTTTCCATTTTCAAAATGTAGGGGCAGCTAGATGGCACAGAGGATAAAGCAGCGGCCCTGGAATCAGGTGTACCTGAGTTCAAATTTGGCCTCAGATACTTAACACTTACTAGCTGTGTGATCCTGGGCAAGTCACTTAACCCCAATTGCCTCACTAAAAAAAAATGTAGCCTATACTTTCTAGCCTCCAAACCTTGTTTTCTCTCACAACTCTCCTTGTTGTAATCCTTTGAGGCCCACCTCAAAAGCCACCTTTCTCATGAAGCCTTTCTCTGATCATGAAAAATCAGAATTTACATCTTCCTTCTCCAAACTCCTAGAACATTTTATTTGCACCTTTCTTATGAGTTTTTTCTATTTACCACCTTGTACTATAGTTATTTATGGGTATCTTCCTTGTAAGACGAAAAGCTCACTGGGGGCAAATTCTTTGCCCTGGTGCTTCTCTTAGAATCTAGAAAAAATAACTTACACATAGTAAATAGTGAATAAATATTCATGCATGAATGAATGAAACTGAGGGTACAAAAAGTTATGTTTTCAAAAGTTGCACCAGTTATGATTCTTGGATTTGTTTTTCAAGTTTCTTGAGACCTCAATGGATTGCTTCAGGTTCTGGGTTGTAGGACAACTTTAGTATATTGGGAGATTCTACAGAATTAAGCCGACATTCTTGGTCACAGTTTTCTGGTAAATATTTACCAACCAGCTCTCTTCTCCCCCAAAATATATGCATGACACATTTTAAAGTTTAATCTTGACTATTAACATTTTCTCCATCACTTTCTTAATTCTAGACAATCAACAAAACATGAAATCAAGCCTGATTTGCAGCTTTCGCTTATTATTTTCTGAAGTGCAGTTTAACAATCTTAAGCCAGGGCCTATGAGACTGCGCCAATATTTCCCTTGGCTGGAAGATCCCTTAGGAAAAAATAAGTACCTCAATGCTTTTGTATTTTCTCCTTTTATGATGCAGAAATGGCCGGTGAGTTCTTTGTAATATTTTGTGAGGAGCTAATTGTCTATAGGGAAGCTAAAAGACCCTGGTGACCTTCAAGATGAGCACTGTGACAACAGGCACATTTGAAAGGACCTGAGATGTGCCCTTACTGCTGATTTTCTAATGCGGAAATTTTTATTCTGATCTAATTACACCCTCTACCTGGGTGAAAGGTTTATGGAGGTATACTTGGTCATAGCCTGAGGTTTTTAGGAAAGGGAAAAAAATATAATTTAATAAAAACATATACCACAGTGGTACCCCTTGCCTTGCAAAGGAATTGGTATCTTTATAAGATTCATTTTATTAGAGCCATGTCTTCAAACTACACCTATACACGAATACACTCAACAGTTACAAGATTTTTTTTAACCCTTTGGTTTGAGTTTGATAATGGTTCTGGAAATGTCCTAGCCAGGAGAGGAGAGGGTTGGGATGAAGCAATAGTATCATCCTTGATTGTCTCCCTAGACCTGGGGTTGGAGAGGGAGAAATCCAGGGCTCTGCCCTTTGCTTGTTCCTAAAGTCAGCCACATAATCAGCTTTAATTGTGTAAGATTATAATACTTATTCTGTTGCTACACACTCTCTCCTGACTCTTGCTTTGTGTGGGCTTTTGAGAGGTAAGAAGCAGATAGTTTCTCCTAGTCTCTCAGAAATACCATGGTATATTTTGGTAGCTGCTTCGACTCTCCTTGGTCATATGGGTGGTGCTGCTTTGAAAATGCCTTACTTATTCCTAGGTGATACAATAGATAGAGTCCTTAGGCCTGGAGTCAAAAAGACTCAACTTCATGAGTTCTTATCTGGCATCAAACACTTACCAATTGTGTAACCCTGAAGAAGTCACTTAACCCTATTTACCTCAGTTTCCTCACTGGGAAAAATGACCTGGAGAAGGAAATAGCTCCAGTATTTTTGCCAAGAAAACCCCAAGATTGGGCCACAGAGTCAGACATGACCTGAAATGACTGAACTACAAAGTTATTTCCAGAAGGGCACCTGCCTTGCAAGATTGCTGTAAGTATCGACTGATTAATAATTATAAATTGTTTAGCATAGTGTCTGGTAATATAAGTAGGGCTATATAAACGTTAGCTATCATTAGCTTCTAATAAATAATTGTAATAGGTTACTTTCTACCTACTGTGTCTTGTAATTATCTTGTATGCATATATTTTCTATATAGAAAGGAAGGAAGGAAGGAAAGAGAGAGGGAGGGGAAAAGGAAGGAAAGAAGAAAGGAGGTAGAGAAGAAGGAAGGAAGGAAAGAAGGGAGGGAGAGAGGGAGAGAGGAAGGAAGGAAGGAAGGAAGGAAGGAAGGAAGGAAGGAAGGAAGGAAGGAAGGAAGGAAGGAAGGAAGGAAGGAAGGAAGGAAGGAAGGAAGGGAGGAAGGAAGGGAGGGAGGGAGGGTGAAGGGAAGGAAGAGAGGGAGGGAGGGAGAGAGAGAAGAAGGAGGGAGAGAAGAAGGAAGGAAGGAGAGAGGAAGGGGAAAAGGAAGGAAAGAAGAAAGAAGGTAGAGAAGGAAGGGGGGAAGGAAGGAAGGGAGGAAGGGAGGAAGGAAAGAAGGAAGGGAGGAAAGCAGGCTTCTTTCAATCTTGCAAAGTTGGATGCATGACTTTGAACACCATAAGTATTGGTGTGGAAGCTAGACTAGGGAAAAAATGTGACCTGTACCTTGAATGTGACTTTTGACACATACAGCCATGCATAACAATTGATCAGAAATGAACGAATTGTATGTCTCTCTCTCATTTGAGATCTGCTAACCTGGGAAACAGCTTGAATTTCTTGGGATAGATTGTGAAAGTGCTGAAGACTCAGGAAGGGACAGAGCTTGGGGTTGGAGGTATTTTCAGACCTTTGGGGGCTTCGGGTTTTCATGGGACTGTGCTTCCAGAAGCTAGAAAGATTCTTCTAGCTTTTGCTCATTCTCTCTCTTTTTTTTTGGATTAATCAACCTTGTGGCTAACCAGCCACCCCTTCCCCCTCTTTCCTCCTTGGAGCAGTGAAGCTAAGCTTCTTTTTTTTTTCCTGGGGCAGCATTCCTCTCTCACTTTGGCCTCATCACTTTGAGGCTTTTCCATGGATTTGGTATCCATCCATCAGGACTCAGGAGATGTTATATAATCCATGTCCATATTCTTTGTGTGAATGTTTGGTTTGAATAGATTTTTTAAGATTCTGTATTAGAATCACATTCTCCATTTAGTTTTGGAGCAAAATTTTCCTCAAAGTGGTCAATGTGGGTTTTTTTCTTTTACTTTTTAAGGGCTCTGTACTTGATAAATAGACCTCCTGTTCTCAAGGAGAAATCGCTATCAGTGTGATTAATCATCATACTGTCCCTTGTGATCTTTCACCTCTTGTTCTTTTGCTAAACTTCTCTAAACAGTTGCCTCCACCTGCTTTGGGCACTTATGCATGACTACAATTCTTGGCTCCCCTTTTCTCTCTATATTCTCTTCCTTGAAATCTCTTTCACTCCCATGACTTCAACTATCATATTGACACTAGTGAGTCCCACATCTGTCCCCCCAGCTCTATTTGCAATTATCTTATCTCATCCTCACAATCTTAGGAGGTAGGTATTATTATCTCCATTTTACAGATGAGAAAACTGCAATAAATAGAGATTGTGACTTGCTCGGGGTCACTCAGCTAGTCATCGTCTGAAACTGTATTGGAATGCAGGTCTCAGTTTCCTCATCTATAAAATGAACTAGAGAAGGAAATGGAAAATCACTCCAGCATCTTTGCCAGGAAAAACCCAAATGGGATCATGAAGAGTCAGACATTTAGAAAAAAAGACTGAAAAATGACATCCCGACTGCAAAGCCAATGATCTCTCTAATGGTCCACCGAGCTGCATCTCCTATTGTCTACAGGATCTCTCTATCAGGAAACATCACTGACATCTCAAGCTCTGCATGTCCAGAGTGAAACTCCCATTCTTTCCCCCTGCCCCTTCTCTTGACTTTTATCTTCTTGTGGGTGGCAGCACCCATGCATGTAATCTTGGGTTATCTTTGATTCCTTTCCTCTTCTTCACTTCTCATATCCTACTAGCTCCTGTCAACTCCATCCCCAAAACACCTCTTGAAGGCATCTCCTCTTCTCTGTTCTCACTAAAACCATTCTGTTACAGTTTCTTATTACTGCCTATTGACCGATGCGATTGTTTCTTTGTGTCTCTCACACCTCTAGTCTTCCTCTGCTTCAATCCATCATTCATACCACTGCCAGAATGATCATCCTTTTAAATAAATCTGTTCCCATCTCTCATGCTAAAAATCCACACTAGTTCCATATTGTCAGGTTGAATAACATTCAAACTCTCCTTTCTTGGCATTCAAGGTCCTTGACAATATGGAATTACCTTCTCACTAAAGCCTCCTCTCATATTTTATCCCCCTTCATATTTTAGTTGTTGCTGTTCTTAAGTCAATTTCAGTCATGTCTGATTCTTTGTGATCCCGTCTGGGATTGTCTTGGCAAAGATACTAGAGTGATTTTCCATTTGCTTTTCCAGATTATTTTAAAGATGAGGAAATTATTATTTTACAGATGAGGAAACTGAGGCAAAGAGGGTTAAAGTGATTTGTCCAGGGTCACACAACTAGTAAGTATCTGAGGTTGGATTTGAACACAGGAAGAGGAGTCTTTCTGACTCCAGGTCCCACACTCTATCCCCTGTACCACCTAGCTGTTCCCCCTCTCCCTGCAGGGAATAGATTGGAATGGATTAACAAAATATAGCATGATTACTGTACCTGAGCAATGACCTCAGGGTCGCCAGCTGGAAGACCAGCAATGTGACTCCAAAGCTGTAGCCAGGATACTTATTAACGAATATATATATTAAATAGAATGCACTGAACGATGTGTTTCAGTTAAAACTAGCCATTCCTCAAAAAGAATATTTTGTTCCTATGTTATTCTATGCTTTATCCCAATGTAACAATTCTCTTCTCCCCCAAACCCAAGCCTAAACCCACACTACTTTCACATTTCTCTCTTTGCTTAAGGTAAAATACTCTGCCTAGTATTCCCTCTTTCCTTTTTTAATCTATTGAAGATCTCTCCATCATGTAAAGTCCAAATCAAATGTCACTTTCTTCAGGAAGCATCTCTTATCATCCAACCAGTGGGTAAGGAACTTCCTTCTAAGACCTTAAGTAGCACTCTGTTTTGTAATTCTAACACGCTTAGCATATATTCTTGTGTATTATTATTTTTTGGTGTCTTATCCCTCTGCTAAATGCTACATTCTTTGAGATTCAAGATCCAGTCTAAACTAAACTCTGGATTCCCTCAGCACCTGAACTCTCTATAATCTTTTTTTACATATTGTCCCCCTCTTGTTGGACTATGAGAACAGGGACTGTTTTTGTCTTTCATTTTCTATTCCCATATCTTAGCACAGTGCCTGGTACACAGTAGACACTTAATAAATGTTTATTGACTTGACTGTTATTGAATTGCATTACTGCCAAAACTCTGCTAACATTCTTTATAAGAGGCAGAATAGTATGGTGAAGAAAGCACAGGACTTGGAATCAGAACGGTTTGGGTTCAGATCCCAGGTGAGACACTGACTAGGAATGGGATCATGAGTAAGTCACTTAACCTGTCTTTGACCCAGTTTCCTCATCTATAAAATTAGAGGGTTGGAAAAAGCTTCCAGGATCCTTTTCAGCTTTAAATCTTTGATCCCATGATCCAGAGTGAGTGACCCTTGAATTGGAGAAGTCTAATAGAGACTTCTAGAAGAACCTGAATATTCTGCCAGTATTAACCACAAAATCTTACACTTAACAAGCACTCTGATCTGTTGAATGAATTTCAGGAATGATGCAAGACCCTTTATTAAGTAGTAGGGGAAGGAAGCAGGGCTAAGAGAAGTCAAGAGACTGGGACAGAGAAGTAGGCACCTGAGACATTTTACCTTTTGTGTGTTGTTTTTTTTAATGAACATATTGTAATCTTACAAAATAACTGGCTTTAGCAGTTTTGCGATACAGTAGATCAGTTCCTTTCACTGTGTCCCCAGTTACACCATCCCCAAGGGATTTAAACTGATGCACCCATTAACAATATTATAGGGTAGAAGGGGAAGAAAGGCCAATCAAGCTAAATCCCTACCCTAGTGATGGAGAGAAGAGAAAAGAATGTATTTCAGAATGATCTCCTTGTTCTTTTGTTTCACATATAGTGTTCTCTCTCTCTCTCTCTCTCTCTCTCTCTCTCTCTCTCTCTCTCTCTCTCTCCCCTTTCTCTGCTACCATCTTTACCATCTTGGTCAAAGGTAACACCATGAAAGAGCTGACCAGAACTGGACAACTGCTATGTTGGGATTATTCCAACACATCCTTCATAAACAAAGATTCTAGGGGAGAATAGAGACCAAGGAATGATGTTTTGGAACCTGGAAACCAGGGGTAAACAACCAGAGCCCCGCCTTTGACCTTCAGATTCTTCACCTGGAAGTGAGGAATGGGCAATGGCTTAGTGCATGTCATTGTCCCCTGGGAAATTCATGACTGGTCATTGTAATTCCTGACCTGTCTCTGGTCATAGAAAAGATTTTATTTGGATACTTGAACCATTAGACTGTGAGCTCCTTAAGGGCAGAAACTGTCTTTTTCCTACTTTTGTATCCTCAGTGCTTAGCACAGTGCCTTGTGCATAGTCAGCACGCAATAAATGTTTAATGAGTGATTGATTGATAAGTTCTTATGATCTCAGAGATAAGACCTGGAGGAAATTGTCATCTCTGAAAGGCTAGAGCTGAGCAATGACTGCTACCTGCTAGTTCAGGTCTAGCTGTAACCAGGGGAAGGTGGATTGGGACTGCATGACTTTTCTGACAATAAGAAATGGGTGCTCCTGTATTCCTACCACAGTAGGGATCCAAGAACATTAGCAACAGTAAACAAAATGTTTAAAAATAAAGAAGTCTAAAAGAAAAACCCTGCTTACTGTCAACTTTATGTAGAGGCTGGGCAGAGAAAAAGGATGGTATGAAAAATAGATTTCTCATTCTTTGTTTAGGACTACAGCCTTGTTTGGGTAGACTTAATGGCTGCCATAGCTTTCTGACCTGTGCCTCAACCTTCAGACAATGCAGGAAAGCCTAAAGGCTTATCCAAGGAATTGAGATTTTCCCCCATCTTCATATCCCACTAAAAACATTTTTTCTAGCAGAGTAATTTGTAAAATGAATAACTGATTCTTTCTACTGTTTTCCAAGAAAAGTTTACCAGCATCCTAGGAATCCTACCTAGTCTGTTTCAGAACCAGAGATATATTTGCTTGATTTTCTGTGGCCACAGGTCTGCAGAAGGGCGCTTTATCAAAATTAGATCATAGGTTTTGTTTTGCATTTTACTCCTCCCCCTCCACTGCTTCCCCTCACTTCATCTCCAACCTGCTACATCTTCTAGGACAAAGGATCTTAATCTGAAGTCCATGAACTTTTTTTTTTAACTATTCTGATTATTGTATTTCAAAATAATGAACAGCTAGGTGATGCAATAGATGGAATGCTGAGACTGGAGTCAGGAAGATGCATATTCCTGTGTTCAAATCTGCCCTGAGACAATTACTAGCTTTGTGACCCTGGGTAAATCATTTAAGCCTATTTTGCCTCAGTTTCCTCATTAGTAAAAAGGAGATGAAAAAGGAAATGGCAAACCATTCCAATATCTATACCAAGAAAATCCCGAATGGGGTCATGACCACAAAAGTTGAAATCCTAAGTATTTTATTTTATGCATTAAAATTGTTATGAAGAGGGGTCCATAGGTTTCATTAGTCTGCTAAAAGGGGTCTATGACAGAAAGATCCCCTGTTCTTTGAAATAATGTGTGTTTCCCCTCTCTCGGCCTTTGCATTTTAGAATATATGCTCTTGGGTGTGTTGAGGATGCTAACTTCTAAAATAATGTTTAATATGACCATTGGTGAACATTTCATCTTCATGTGATAAAAAGAAATTGTGGGCTTGGGAGTTAGTGATCCAAAGTGTGTGTGTTGTAATCAGAGCGCTTGGGAAAATAAGAAGCAATTTCCTTTGGAAAATATTGAGATTCCCAGAGTTCATCTTTCCTTCTTCTTCTTCTTCTTCTTCTTTTTCTTTTTCTTTTTCTTTTTCTTTTTTGTTCTTACTCAGAGGTTTTCAATGGAAAATGGATGTAGTACAATATGAAACTATAGCTGTTTATTATTTGCTTTCCCATGGCTACTGGTCCAAGGTGCTAAGGAGCAACTAACAAGTATCTGCTAGAGACTTACCCAGATACCAACATGCGACACATATCTTTGGAACTTTGGGGATGTACTTATATTTAAGTCTGCTGCATTGCAGGAAGATTACTATACTAATTTCCTTTAAAACTGAACCATTGGGGCTAAATGGCTGAGTAAAGATCATGGGTTTCATATTGCTGAAATTCACATATCTCCCCACAGAGTGGCACCCTAACTCCATGTGTTTCTCCAGTTAGCTGCATCTGTATCTATGGGTCATAGATTTTTTTTTTCATGCAATGTTTGATTTGAATTTCCTTTGGACTCTCTGGATCATCTCTAACTGCCAAAAGTAACCCCCTGGGTATGCTTCCAGGCTTGGTTTAGGGACTGAGTCACCTTGACTCATTTCTTCCTCTATCTCCCTCTTAACCCCCCCACCCCCCACCCCGAGCTGGGGCCTCCTTTAACCCTAAAGCTGATAAATCTCATTATGCTCAGGTTTTCTTTATCTTTATCTTTGTCTGAATTTCCACTCTTTTATCCAACTGCCATTTCCATTTTTTTTAAAGTAATTTTTTCTCTAGGTCAAAGGAGAGATCTTATGTGATAAGGGCATAGAACAGAAGGTAGGGATAATGAGAAACAAGTGAATTCCTGGGGCTACACTAATGAACACTCAGAAGGTCTTCAGCAAATACTTGTTCCTAAGTGAGTGAATGAGATTCACATTCGAGTTATACAGGTTATACACATTGGACAATTTCCATCCTACCCTTGTTAGCCTTGGGAGTGAAAAAAACCCTGGATGGTGCCCAAGTCAACTGTGTACTCTTAAGAGTCAGGAGCAGGTGAATGTTCTAACAGGGGATGATGCCTTTAAGTTCTCATTCTCTGAGGCATTGAAGGTGGAGACTTAAAGGGAAATCAGGAATATAGAGAGATCATGGCCCCAGACAAGAGAACAATGGGTACTAAACTAAAGAAAGAGAACATATAGCAGATTTATATCACAAACTTTCTTAAGTACATTTTTGCAAACTGAACTTCATGAACCAGGCAGGATTTTTACATGTTCTGGAAGCTTTGATCATTTAATTTTTCTAACTGGCCCTCTTGCCAACCCATGATGGAGGCTTCTTGAAAATATTTGGAAAATATTAATAAGGTTTTGACACTGAAAGCAAGGGACTTCAATCCTTTACCTGCCCAAGAAAAAAAAGGCACAAATAACTCCATCCTACACAGTGATACTTTCCTTCCAATGAAATAAACTTGAAAGGGGAAAAGCTCCCTCTTCTAGCATTTCTGTTTCCCACAGACCTCCATTTCAATCTCGTCTCTGTCCTCATTCTTATATCCCATTGTCTGTCTCACCAGGATTTCCTAAACCTCATGCTTAAGATGATAGGATTGAAAATTCATCTAGTTCCCATGTATATCTGGAATAAAGTCGAAGTCATGTTGTCACTAACCAAGGAGTTCCTGCAAGTCTGGACACTTTACTTTTCCCAGATGGCTCAATAGCAACTACAGGGATAGAGATTGAACTTGTGAGTTCATTGGTTTAGGGAACCCCCCATTCAACAGGTCAGTGCCCTTTCTGTAATTTGAAAGTCTTAGAGAATTGTCTAGAGCAGAGAAGGTGATTTGGCTGCTTCACACAGTCATTATCTGTCAGAGGTAGGATTTCAACCCAGATCTACCCAGCTCCAAGGTCAATTCTGTATTCACTACACCATGCCGTCTTTAGATGGTGAAATATTAGGGACATCAACCACCCAGGCAAAACCTACCTTGTTTGAATAGACACTGGAAGGAAAGTGGAATGATCTAGGTCTCTTGTTCTCATTTTCACAAAATGGTTTTTCATTCAGTATTTGTGTGTCTCAGCCCTGCTCCCAGGGCCCAAATCCAAAGTATCAAAGGATAATTATGATCACAGTTATCTTACAATCTCTCACTCCCTGTCTAGACCCTGCAACCTAGTGAAAAAGGATTACAGTTCTTACCCCTAGACTCCTAGCTTCTTTTTGGGGGGAGGGGGGGCATGTACTTTACAACAGCATCTATGTGACAAAGAATATTTGTTTTACCTTAATAGACAGCAAAAAATATATCATATATTTCGTATATTTATGTAGTTTTGCTTAAATACTTGTAGAGAGTTCATGACTAAATTCATTACTGCTGAAAGAGTCTATGCAGCAGAAGAAAGAAAGCAGGGCAGGTTAGAGAAGACAGAGGCAGCTAGATGCAGACCCCTTATGATAAGAAGGTACAAGGAGTCCCTGGCAGCTTCTTCTCTGAGCTGATGTTGAGTTTGAGTTTACAAGTTGGGTGTGGGTGGGGTGGAAAGTGAGAGGGGAGAAGAAGAGGAGAGTGTTGGAGATCAAAATGAGAGTGGGGCATGGTACAGGGGGATCTTGGCCCATCACAAGTAGTTGTCTTGTCACTTGAAAGAGGTTCTCCCCTTTTACAATTATGATCATGATGGTTATCAGTAACTCGAATGTCTTTTGTCTTGCTTGGCTCTTAGAGGCATCCTCTCATGAAGTATGTCTTCTTCCCCCCTTGTTTCTTATGAACTCTTCCAGGCACCTCTTCCTTCTATCAACATTGCTCTCCAAAGGATTCTTTTCTTCAGATTTCCCTTCCTTCCTCACCCACCCCACCCCCCCTTAGCCAAAGGGTCTCTTCTGAGGGGGGCTATCAGTGGGGTCTTCTTGCCCCATTTATTGATTCTCTTCTGCTTTGGGATCCCGGCAGGTGCATTCATCTTGCTCACAGTCAGCAGCAAATGGGATTACCTATTGGAGATATAGAGAAAAGTGTGTCACACTGGGGGTTAAGAGAATACTTGGAAGTGTTTTTTTTAATTCATACTGTTTATTTCAAGATTACTTTTACCCACACACTTCAACCAAACTTCTCTTTTTTCACATTGTTACTGGCTTTTATTATGCCCTAGTTGAAATAGCCAAACAGTTTCTGTTTTTTACATTTTTTACCTTGTAATTCATGCTGTTAAAAGAAAACAAAGACAAAAAACCCCAAGAAAATAAAGTAAAGAAAAAAGTATGCTTCTATCTGCATTCAGTCTCCATCAGTTTTTTCTCTGGAGATGGATAACACTGTTCCTCATAAATCCTTCTGGATTGTCTTGGATCATTGTATTACTGAGAATAGCTATTATGGACAGTTGATCATCACACAATATTGCTGTTTCTATATCCTGGTTCTGTTTATCTCACTTTGCATCAATTCACATAAGTCTTTCCAGGTTTTCCTGAAAGCATCCTGCTTGTCATTTCTACTTGGAAGTAATTTTTTTTTTAAACTCTTCATACCTGTTGTCTCATTTGATTGTCTTATGCCTTAAAACTTCCTTCAAGAATTCAGTTATAATGAAAGAAACAAAACATTATTCTGAGAAGGGTTTCACTAGATTGACAAAGGGGTCCATGACACATAAAATGGATTAGAATCCTTGTTTGAGAGATTCACCTGGGGCATGGAGACATTAAGTGACTTGCCAAGAATCACACAGCTACAATATGTCATACTTGAACCCAGATCTTCTTGACTGTGAAAACAGTTCTCAAGCCACTATACCATGATAAGGTAGGTAGAGTACTTATTTTACATATGAGGAAACAGGATTAGACAGGTTAAGTAACTTGCCTAGTGTCTCATACATTAGAGGCAGGTTTTATGCTAAAATCTACATTGTTTTACTCCTAATCTGACATTTACCACATTGCTACCCAGGTCACATAGTATTTTAAAGTTCTGAGTTTGTAGTTGGGAAAACTTGAGTTCAAATTTTACCTTAAGCACTTACAAATTGTGTGACCCTGGGAAAAACTGTTAACTTCCCTTAGATTCAGTTTCCTCATCTGAAAAATGGAGTAGTCACACCTACCTCACAGAGTTAAAGTGAGGATCAAAATGAGATAATATGTATAAAAATGCTTTACAATACTTAAAGTGCAGTACAAATGTTAATTACTATCTTTTCTTTCTTTCTTTTTTGTTTTGGTGAGGCAAATGGGGTTAAGTGACTTGCCCAGGGTCACACAGCTAGTAAGTGTTAAGTGTCTGAGGTCGGATTTGAACTCAGGTCCTCCTGACTCCAGGGCTGGTGCTCTATCCACTGTGCCACCAAGCTGGCCCCAATTACGATCAATAGTAGTAAAAGGAGGAGGGAGTAGTGGTGGTTTTGGTGGTGGTTGCAGTGAGTAGGGGCAATAGTAAGTTGTGAGAATAAATAAGAGAATATTTTTGCTTAGCACGGTCCCTGGCACATAGTAAGTGCTTAATAAATGCTTATTTCTGTTAATATTTCTGTAGTGGTGGTGGTGGTGGTAATAGTAGTAGTAGTAGTATAGAGTCAATGCATTGTTATAGTCTTAGTAGTCTTGATAATTTTATAGGACAATTGTACCGTTTTTGGTTCCTTCCAAGATAAATGTATCTGCCCTGTCTGCTCTAAAGATTTACTGAAAAGTTCAGTGCTCTGATGAAACCCTGGAACTCCTCTATTATCTTGGAAGAGACTAAGCTCCTTCTGTCCAGTCCACCCCCCCCCCTTTCAGAAATGGCCCAGAATATACTTGTACCTTTACCAGACATCCTTTTCCCCAACACCTGTGCCTTCAGATTTTCCTTGCTGCCAACCCGTCTACAATGATTTATTGATGTTGTGTTGCAACAGAGTGCATAGGTACTTTGGGAAATATGTGAAGAGCATGCAGAGGTCTTGCCTTGTATTTGACCAACAAATTCAAGACAGCCAAATCCACAACCAAGAGCAATTTATTCACAGTATGGACACCATGATTATCTGCCCTGAGTAGAAGATTGATTTGGGGATTTTGCTCCATAGTGTTGCTTAGGTACAGCTCCCAGCTGAAAATCATGTGCCTGGGGCAAAGGTCACTAACCAGTATACTAGGAGGAATTAGGTCTCTTTCAGAGAGTGGTTTATGGGAAAGGATATTCATAGACATGGACATGAAGTATTAGTGACACCAGGAGCAATAGGGCTATAAGAAGAGAACAAATGGATGGCAAATGACTCTGGCCCTACCTGTTGCCTCCCTGAGGGACCAGAAATCCCTCAGGATCACAGTATGGGGAGGGGGTGTGACCATCATGTGACTTCCTCAGCCTCTATGCGGGGGACTAACCTGAGTGAGTTCCCACCCTATGTTTTAGGCTTGTGTATGTGTGTGTATGAGTGTGTGTGTTTGTGTGTGTGTGTGGGGGGTGATGGGAAGTTGATCTTTCCAATTTTTAATTTTTGGGGGGGGGGGTGAGGCAATTGGAGTTAAGTGACTCACCCAGGGTCACACAGCTAGTAAGCATCAAATGTCTGAGGCTGGATTTGAACTCAGGTCCTCCTGACTCCAGGGAGTCACCTAGCTGCCCCCCAAATTGATCCTTCTAAATGTAGGTAGGTGGGGTTCTGGGATGCTTCCTGGATGTATTAGATGTTACATACTCATGCACTTTTTGAACTGAAAGGTATGTGGAAATTGCATGGACTGATACCGTGTGTTCAATTCATTGTGGGCCCATGTGCAAAGAATGAAGCAAGATTTCCTTGACCAGTTGCAGATGAGCAAATTTACCAAAAATCTTCTTCCTCCTTCTCCTCCTACTCTGTCCCACCACATGGTCACTGCCTTCCCTTTCATGTTTAAATCCATGTTCCTGTGATCAGGAAGGGCAGAATCTCCTCCATGATGTCCTGCCAGAAAGGCTATTAAAGTCTGTTCCGCCAACGAGATGACTTTCTCTATTTCTCTTTGAGCCCCAGTGCCCTCAACTCATCCGGATCAGTGCTTCCCAAAGTGTGACCCGGGGAGACTTCTAGTGTGGTCTGTGAAATGGTCTCTTGAAAGAAAAAATTTTCGTGGGGGCAGGGCAATGAGGGTTAAGTGACTTGCCCAGGGTCACATAACTAGAAAGTGTCAAATGCCTCAGGCCAGATTTGAACTCAGGTCCTCCTGAATTCAGGGCTGGTGCTCTGTCCACTGCACCACCTAGCTGCCCCCTTGAATGAATAATTTATTTTCATTATTTAATTTTTAAAAATCAGATGTTACCTTATGACTGTCTCAACAAATGAACCTTCACTCTCATTTATTATATGGAAGTTTGGCAGGGGGGCCATTAAGTGAGAATGGATGTGGTGGATGGGGTGGTCTGTGGGGCCTTTTGCTTTTGTTGCTGAGACTAAAGGATGAAGAAAACATCGAAGTATTCTAAAAACCCTCAACTTGAATCCTGTAGCTCTCAAGATTCTCCCTTTCCCCCAGGGCACCTACTTTCTCCTGAATGTTCAAAGAAATTCTATTT
This sequence comes from Dromiciops gliroides, assembly GCF_019393635.1. Classification (NCBI taxonomy): domain Eukaryota; kingdom Metazoa; phylum Chordata; class Mammalia; order Microbiotheria; family Microbiotheriidae; genus Dromiciops; species Dromiciops gliroides. The sequence goes on along the minus strand of NC_057864.1, from coordinate 68,866,551 downwards.
AAGGAGGCACAGAACATCAGAGGAGGAAAGGACTTCAGAGAACATCTCATAATCCCACCCATACCTCAACAACAGCTCCCCTGATGGTGTACCTCACAAACAGATGTCAAGCTTTTAACTGAAGAGAAACTTGCAAAGTGGCCCACCTTCTTTTTGGATAATGATCGTTTTATGAAGTTTTTCTCTTGCATCAAGCTGAAATTTCTCTCTTGGTAACTTCCACCCATTCATTGATCCTATTTCTACTCTCTGAAGCCCAGGAAAAGAATGCTTAATGCCTCACCCACACGATAGACTTTTAAATGCTTGAAGAAAGGTAGCCTGGTCTTTCCCCCTGCCCCCAAGTCTTCTCCACACTAAGCATCCCCAGTTGCCATATGATCTTCATAGAGTATGGTTGAGGGAACCCTGCACTGTGATTGTTTTCCCTGGAACACTTCCCAACTTATCAATGCCCTCTCTGAAGTGTACAACCCCAAATAGAACATAATACTCTAGATGTGGTCTCACCAAAGCAGAATATAGCGGGAATATCACTTCTCGCGTTCTGGAGTCTATGCTTCTCTTCATACCAAGATCACCTTAGTTGTTTTGGTTTTGGTTGTTTGTTTTATGGTGCGTGTGTGTGTGCGTGCGTGCGTGCGTGTGTGTGTGCGTGTGTGTGTGTGTGTGTGTGTGAGCATGCGCATGCACGCCCGTGTGCACACGTACTACAAAGCAGGGATATTTGAGGAAAATAAGTAGGCTGTTTCTGGAAATCGGGTCCTGCCAAAAACTCAGATTGGTTTGGCTGATGAACCAGTGCAAGAGTAACTCAGAGAATTTAGCAAGATCTGCTCTTATCCCCTGGGCCCCACTGCCTAAACTCTGCTCACCTACCTTCTTGGAAGAGAGGGTTGAAGAACAGCAGTCTCCACCATCATACTGACAGTAGGCTCGGTTGTTGATTGTATCACACCACCCATCAGCTTGAAAAGGCTGTTAGGGAAAATGACAAATAAGTGTCTATGCATGATCCCATTCATCTCTGTTCTTATTTTATACCCCCCTGGTCAAACGTAGGATGATACAGAGGAAAATCAGAGAAGCCCTAGAGTGAGGCTGGTGACTTCTTGGAGCTCTGCCTCATTTAAATCCAATTCACACATGTGTCATTGGGACGTCTGTGGTCTTCTTTGAAAATGAAGGACAAACAAAAACAGGGGACAGGAAAGGATACCAACCAAACGTTATAGAAAAGCAAGGCGTTTGTATCTGCTAATGGCAGTGAGATATTTAATGACTCCAGGACCATTGCACAAGGCTGACGACATCTTAGGAATGCTCAGCGTCACAGGGAGCAAGCCAGTCTCTTTAGTCTCCTGAAGGGGCCGTTTTTCCCTAGTACTGGTCTCTATATTTTCTAAGTGGCTATAGATTGGTTTGTCCCAAGGGTCCTTAAGATGACATGGGGGCAAGAAAATTCCAGGGGACTCATGCTGGAAAAGGCTCTCCAAATCCAGAAAAAAAGGAACTGTGGAAAATGGATGCTGATTGAACCATACTGTTTCTTTTGTTTTGTGGTATTGTTTTCTATTTTGAGGTTTTTCCTTATTGCTCTGATTCTTCTCTTATAGCATGACTGATGCAGAAATATGTTTAATGTTGTTATGTATATGTATGTGTGTGTGTATATATATATGTGTGTGTGTGTGTGTGTGTGTGTGTGTGTGTGTGTATAACCTATATTGGATTGCCTGCTGTCTAGGGGAGGAGAGGAGGGAGAGGAGGGAGGTAGAAAAATTGGAAATTGGAAATCTTATATAAACAAATGCTGAAAACTAAAAAAATAGATGGCAATGGGGGGATTGACATGAATTTTCACCTAATTTTCCCAAGTAAAAGCAAATGTCATGTCAAGAATTGCTCAGCTTATTGGGAGGCCAGAAGGAACCTGTGGGAGCTACAGCAAAGCTCTAGGCTCTGCCTGTAACTCTTATCATTGAACTGACTTGTTACCAGTCAGTTTAGGGAGTGGATCATTGGTCACTTCTGCTTCCAGCCCAGCAATGATGATGCCACCCATCACTTCCCCTGGATCAGTTGAAGACTAGATCATAGAGATTAGGAGATTCCAGAGGTGCTCTGTAAATACAAGAGCATGACTGCCCAAGAGCAGCTTGACATTGCATTTGGTGACCCCAGGCCTGGGGCAGAGATGTTCACACATGTGCAGCAGTCCTGTGCACACAGTGGTGAAACCACAGGGTAACAGGGGAGCAAGCCAAACAGTTTCCATTTGCTCCTGTTACTGCTGCAAGTTAGCAGGAACCAAAATGGGAATGAGGCCCAGGCCAAACCAGAGTTAATGGAGTGTTTCACCCCAAAAGGGAACATATGATAAGAACAGCAACAAGTGGTTAAACAATAACTCTGTGGCCCAATGCCATGTATCTCAAGAGGAAAGGCCCTGGCAGGAAACACAATCCCGCAGCATCTTGGAGGGCTTACCAGCCAGCCCACCTACTCAATAACATTGGCTCCCCTCCATCCTGAGCTGATGCATTACTGCAAAGCCTCTAAAAACCTCTCAAGTTAATTGCTTAGGGCAGGGATTCTTAACCATTTTTGTTCCATTGACCCCTGTGGCAATCTAGTGAAGCCTATGCATCTCTGCAAAAAATAAATAAATAAATAAATAAAAATAACGTTTTTAAATGGGTAAAACAAAATACCTAGGATAACAAAATAAGCTAAATCTATTGAAATATAGTTATAAAAATAATTTTAAGAGTAAGAGTAAGTTCTTGGAAATCAGGTTAAGAATCCATGTTGATGGCTATATAAGACATTGGTGCCTCTCAGGTTATAACTGTAATTTTGGTTTTTTGGGGCAAATCACTTTCCCTCCTTTGTTTATGCCTCAGTTTCTTCATTTGCCCAATGGGGCTAATATCACCTATTTCAAGGGCTTATAGAGGCTTCTAGTAAAAGTTAGCCTAGCTATCTATCTTTGTGTGTGTGTATGTATGTATATATATATATACATATAGTTATAAAACATAATTTATATATTATATTACAGATGCTTATATTTATTTAGCAATAAAGTATTTAGGACTACTTAATCATTATATTTTGCCTAGAACCCTGCTTTCAATGGTGTCAGACATGCAGCTCTGAATGCAATGTAATAGAGAAATATTTAACAAAATAATTAATAAATCATAGATAATGTTAATATGTGGTTTTCTAAGTCAATACCAACCCTGCAGGGATCCTCATATATGGTTTGGTCACCCTGGTTTCTATGTGAATTTGATACTTCTGAAGGGACTCCCAGTGATGAAGCCCCTTCTGTCAGTGCAGTTTGGCAGCTACTCTGCAGTTTAAAGTTTTAGGGAACTACAATCCTAACCTTCATTATTTAAAGAAATCCCATGCTAAAAAGTCTCCAAGTAGCTGACACCCTATCCAGGTTGCACACTGGTGTGCTGACCCCTGAAATGCTTCTAACTCTGGGATGGAATATGACAGCTATTTAACAGATGTTCAGCAATGTCAGCTGAGAGCATTAAGGAAGTCTAAGTCTTCTTTTTACCACAAAGGTAAATCAGGGAATAACACAAATAGTCCAGCATGTGAGTGTATCCTCAATTCTTGGGCCTTGCTGTTCAGTCTTTATAGGACCTGGAAGGACAGTGAAATCAGGGTTTCTGTTTTATATACATCCAAATAAGGATTTATTAGACACAAGGCAATCCCTGATGCCTAGGGGAATAAGAGTGGAAAGGATGGTAGGCTGGGAAGATGATAAAAGGAGAAAAGGTTTGGGAGTAGGCTTTCTTCTTTCAACATTGAATCTCATTATCTTTCCCCAATTCTACCTGACTCTTGAAAAGTTAAATTCATCCATGGTTTCTTTTCCATGTGAATGTCTACAGCATGATAACACAATCACAATTCCCCTATATATGTGTATATTGTCTTCAACATGGGGGTTTTAGGTTTTCTTACATCTGTAAGAAGGAACTTGACAGTGAGGACTGATAAATATTATAATGGGTAACCAAGGGAAGCTGTGGAATTCACTTCTAAGGAAGTCTTTAAGAGGAGGGTGGATTCTCATCTGGGAATCATTAAGCATGGTCTGCCCTGGAAGAAAGGGGGCATGGCTAGGTGACCTGCTAGGTACTTCCAACTCCATAATCCTATGGACTAAAATGACTTACAAACTACTTTTGGTGTCTTTATGAGGTCTTCTAGGAAGGAAAAGGGAGAGAAGAGTAGAGAGAAACGGGAAATCTATGGAAAGACCAGGATTTCATCTTTATACCTATTAGAATTAATTGCTCCTCCCCCAACCTGCCAAAACCAAACACTCCACCCTAAACAAACAGAGTTGCCTATGGCAACATGTGCTGGGGAAACTTGACTGCTTGTATCCAAAGTTACGATGGAAAAAAAAAATAGGAGGGGGAAAATGACTAATTGATCCAAAATCTTGAAAACCTCTGAAGGTTGGATGTAGTCTAGGGGCTTTTTGTCTCAACAATTGAAAGGTGTCAGGCTTGGATATGGGGTAATAATGTTTGTTGAAATTGCCTAAATGAATTTAGGCATTGTTGCTCCAGAAGGAAGCTTTCCAAAATCTGCCAAAGGAGGTGTTTCTCCCCTACACCATAAACACATATATTCATTCACTCTCTAATCTATTACAATTAGAGTAACACCTCATTCATGTAGCACGATCAGAAAATTCACCATCTGGATAACTGAAGCTTGCTTCTTCAAGAGCTAAAAACTTTTCATTTTAACCATTTTGGTGATATCTTTCTTTAAAAAATAGATTATATGCATTCTTGTGATCTAAATTAGAATAAAGGGAGCATAATTTAACTTTATCAGTGATTTGCAATCATGACTGAGAGAATCAATGTAAATACAGCGCCATGGAGAGACAGGAAAAGAATACTGAATTTGGAGTAAGAGAAACAGAATTCAAATCCTGATTCTGCCACCTATATACCACCTGTGTGATGATTCTAACAAGTCCCTCAATTTCTCTCATTCTTTCACTGTAAAATAAAGAGTTTGGACTGCTAATGTCCCTTCCAGAACGTAAATCTGTGATTCTACGATCTAAAAACAGGGTAAGGTATGAGGTAGGGGCCTGGCCAATGAGCCCAGGATTGATGAGCATTTGCAGCAGAGTTGGCTGGTGCAACACACCAAAGTGGACTTCAGTTTACATGTTTTCTGTACGTGGTTCTGCTCTGCTATCCATGTGGTGAAGAGATCCCATTTGACTGGGTAAAGAGCTGAGGATGGAACACATTCAGAAGCCTCTAATCATCTAAAGTAGATCACTAGATTGGTCTTTTATTATTTATTTATTTTTAATTTTTTTTTATTGCAAGTTTAGTTATTTTTGCAGGCAATGAGGGTTAAGTGACTTGCTCAGGGTCACACAGCTAGCAAGTGTCAAGTGTCTGAGGTCGGATTTGAACTCAGGTCCTCCTGAATCCAAGGGCCGGTGCTTTATCCATTGCACTACCTAGCTGCCCCTCGTTCTTGTTTTTAAGTGAAGGAGTATCACTTTGCAAGTAGTGAAAGCTATCTTGGGAGTCTCAAAAGGTTAGCATGGCAAGCCATCAGAAATCTTGGATCAGGAGTGTATAATGGAATTTGCCTGAAGCCAGAGGGTGAGGAGCTAAGTAGCTGGTGAACTGCTTGACCCAGCCAAGGGGTAGTTGAGATGGGACTTATCCAGCAACTGTGACATATTTGGAAATGCACTTAGTGGGACAAATATTATTTAGAAACTTCTTCAAATTTCCACTATCCCCAGGAACTGAGGCTGCTTATGGGAGAGTATTCTCCTAGGTATGAGGTGGGGATGTATTTGCATCTCTTCTTGTTATATCTTCACAGTAAAACCTAATTGAGGTAAATTAGTTAAAAGTAGGTAGAACAGGGGGCGGCTAGGTGGCACAGTGGATAAAGCACCGGCCCTGGATTCAGGAGTACCTGAGTTCAAATCCGGCCTCAGACACTTGACACTTACTAACTGTGTGACCCTGGGCAAGTCACTTAACCCCTATTGCCCCGCAAAAAAAAAGTAGGTAGGACACCAATGACTGGTGTTTAACATTAGGGGAGTGGAACATGCTGGAATGGGGTTTCTGGGGAATGGCACCAGAAAAGCATCACACACACACACACACACACACACACACACACACACACACACACACCACTTTTAGAGATGCTCTGTAAACCTGAAGGGGAGATGTGGCCGACCTAACTCTGAATCCATGCATGTGTGTTTGTGTTTTTGTGTGTGTGTGTGTGTGTGTATGTGTGTGTTTGGGGGAAGTGTAAGGCCAGAATATCACTATAATAATGAAACAATAATGATACCTTCAGGGTTTGCTTTTTGCCCCTACGCTGAATGACCCCAAACTGCTTTTGCCTTGACAATTGCTGGCTGCTATTATTGTGGTTGTGGTTGTTGTTGTTGTTGTAATCATTATGTTTTGTTTCTTCCCTCACTGACAGGCTGTCAGCTCTGACTTTTTGCCGCTGTCAGTATGACTGTGTGTAGCAATCTCCCCACCCTTCCGATTTATTGCTTCTATTAGGCTGTGGGTGGGAAATGAGATAAAAGCATTTCTCAGAAATATGTCTAAAAAAGGAGTAGATAGAGACCGGAATGAGGACCTGGGAGGAGTTCTCCTATGAGGAAAGTACATGAGGCATAGTGTATGACATCTGCTTTGGCTGCTCCAAGTACTGTTTTTCTCCCTCTCTCCTTGACCTTCTGCTTCTGAGCCATGTTCCCGACAGTTTAGGTTGCTGAATAAATGACCTTCTGATAAGTGAGCAATTCTGTGTTAGGCACACAGGTACAAAGCATAATGGCGCATAATATAGAATTACATTCATCTATGTTCCCGATATCAGGGGCAGGAATAGTCACCTTCTCTGTGTAGGTGTTCCCATGACAAAGTACCTTTTCAAGGGGATGTGCTGAAAGCATGGCACCCAAGTAGTGATTTACCTGGACCCTGGGTTCACTTTTAGGTGGCAAAGTGGTCCTGGGCACCCTATCATCTATGCTCTTAATACTCTTCACAGTGCTCCAAAGAAGAGAGGCTTCTGGTGCTAGAAATCACATTTCACAAGGAAAGGAGAGGCCGAGAAACTTCCTCTAGGTCCATAAAGGAGAAAGACAATTGTTTTGCTATGGGCATAGAAATGAGGGTCTGTGACCTGGCCTATCATAAGATAACCCCTCCTCCCCCCGGGACTAAAAATATAACTACTGCTGAATAAATGGATTACTGAAAAATTCTTCATTTCTTATCCACCTCAAATGGATTGCCTCCTAAATAAAGGACCAAAGCTTATGAGTTCCATGATGTCTTTTTTTTCTCCAAGAAAAGGTAAGGTGAAGCAGGTGAAGCACAGTGAGAGACACAGAGAGAGAGAGAGACAGAGACACAGAGAAAGACAGAGAGAGATAGACACAGAGGACAGAGACAGAGATAGGGAGACAGAGAGAATATTGATATTGAGATATTGAGTTCAAGAGCTTTGGGATATCCAGTTCAAAATGTCTAACAGGTAGTTGGTGATGTGAGGCTGGCAATAAGGAGAGAGAGGGTTGTCTCTATAGATGTGGGCTCAATCTGCATAGACATGATAATTGAGCCAAGAGCTGATGAGATCATCAAACAATATAATATAGACCTAAAGGAAAAGAGGACCCTGGAAAGAACCTTTGGATGCACTCATAAAGGACATAATGTGAATGAAGGATACTTGTACTAAAAAGGAGTCAGATAAGAAATAAAAAAGGACGGAAGAGGAGAGGAGGGGAGAGAAAGGAAGAGGGAGGGAGGGAGAGAGAGAGACAGAGAGAGACAGAGAGAGAGAGAGAGAGAGTGAGAGAGAGAGAGACGAGAGAGAGAGAAAGAGACAGAGAGAGACAGTGGGCGGGGGGAGTCATAGAAAGAAGAGCAAACCTCAGACTGAAAATTCCTGGAGTTGTCACGGATAGTGTGGATGTGTCCTGTCTTCTCCTCCCCCTGCAAAAACACATTCATCCTTTCCTTTTCTTATGTCTCTTATGTTTCATGAGAGAAGCCATGGATGCATAGTAGGGAACTTCTATTCCAAGAAGAATGATTCTTTCAATGTAAGACACATGATAGGACTCTGCTTCTCTGATAATGAAGTGTTGGAGGCCTGGAGAAAGTGCTAATCTAAGAAAAAAAAGTTGATTCATAACTAATTGCCTGATCACTGTTTTCTTCTGCCTTCCTAAGTCACCTCCCCAACAAAAATCTAACAGTCCAGTCAGTCCTTTGGGATGACTTATCACAGTCATCATCTGTTTCTTTGTATTGTTTAGGCTGCATCTGTCTGGCCAATATAAGACCTTTTTTTTTCCCTAGGCAGCTGTGGCGCAGGCACCCCATGAAGTCTTTGTAACAGCTGGAAAAATTGTGTAAAAATATAAATACCTACATTCATACATATGTCCACATGTATGCCCGTGCAATTGCACATGTGTTGTCGATGTATGCTACTCACATTCTGCTTCCCAATGCTCCAATAATCTTTGACCTACTTATGATTTTCCTAACCCCATTTGTTGGAAGTGTTCACCAGCTTTTATCATTGGGCTGCCGTGTGAGAGCCCTCTTGTGACCCTCTTTTGGAATGCAAAATCCAGACTCTCTTAGGATTATGGCACTTAAAGTGGAAAGGACATTTAGGGGTTATCATAGTCCAATCTCGCTTCTCAGTCGTCCTACATTCCTTGGTAACTGAGTTGTTGCCCTCCTTCATACTATCGTGAAATTATGATATGAGGACTTTAGAGATCAGTCCAACCCCCCCTCATTTGCAGATAAGGAAATGGAAGCCCACAGAGTTGAAGTGAGCTTGCTCAGATTCACACTGTTTATACATAGCAGAGGCAGTTATTTGAACCCGGGTCTTCCAAATTCTCAGTGTTGTACCCTACAATACACTACTGCTGCTATAGACTGACAACTACCACACTTAATTTAGATGGCAGAATGCACATTTCTTGGGTATGCATACAAGGAAGGCTGAAGCTCCGGGTGCATGAATGCTGAAAACAACCAAATGATGAAGAATGAGCAAAACTGAAATCTTAAGGGTACGAAGTTATCCCCTTCCCTGTGGCTTTTTTTCTAGTACCTCAAAAATTGACTAAACACTGAATCTGAAAAAGCCATTCAAGGTCAAAGGGCTTAGTTTTTAGTTTGATCCCTTGATTGCCCCTTGAGGTTTGAGCATGTAGAAAGAGGTAACCTTGGAGCTGGGGCATTGAGGACCTAGCCACAGCTGTGCGTGTCTGAAAGAATAGAACAGCTGTTTTTAGGCAGAGGGAGCCTGAAGCCAGGTGGCTGAGTTGGTTCTGTATCTCATTTCCATCATCAGAGGGAAAATGAGAAAGAGAAATCAGCCTATTCCTCTGTGTCTGGACCTTGGAGCTCAGAGGAATGTGTATACATGGGGTAGCCTGCCCTGACTTGGTTGGCTTCTTCACATGAGATGTTGTGGGTTTGGGGAAAATCCTCCTAGAGATGCTGTGAGTTTAAGTGACCACACATCATTTGTTGAACTGGGCTCTTCCACTACCAGTGGTTAAGGGACAACCCCTGTAAAGCTGGAGGGAGGAGCTTAGTTGTTCCCCTATGAGACTGAGAAAACGACAACTTTCACATCTCTGAAATTCTTTAGTGCCAGGATATCTCTCTCTCTCTCTCTCTCTCTCTCTCTCTCTCTCTCTCTCTCTCTCTCTCTCTCTCTCTCTCTCTCTCTTTCTCTTTTTCTCTTTTTCTATCCTTATTCCACCATTCAGTCTTGATCAAAGGCATTTATTGAGCCTCTGCTAATGCATCAGGCTACATCATTGTTCAAGAGTGGATTCTGTGCTCTGGGTATTTCCCAGTTTAGTCAAGGCATTTATTCTACAGGACTTAATCCAGATCCTGTCCTTCAGAGCTCCATTACTGGCTAGGAATGTATGTGGTCTCTGAAGTTGAAATATAAAAACTAGATGTTATTATTAGGTCTTTCAACAGTCCCAAATTGCTCCCAGACACAAAGGTCTATCTCCTTGATGCTAATATTATCCTGGTAACCTGAAGTGGCTGTCAATAACAACGCACACACCAACCTTGGAAAGAACACAAATTAATAATAATAGAAAGGACAATGGAAACTTTTTAGTTGGGGCTTGGGGGTAGGGGAAAGAGTACTTAATTGTGGCATTACCAGTGATGATTTGGACATATGAATTTGGACCAAGCTTGAAGTGTGCTGGAAGAAAGGAAAAAGTTAGAAAGAATTGAGGATTTATGGCCAAAAGACCTGGGTTTAAATTCCCAATTCTGCCAGTTTCCAGGTATATGACATATGACAATATTACTTAACCTCTATGAGTATCCATGTAATATAGTATCTAGCATTTATATTGCATTTTGGCTTTGCAATCACTTCACATATATTATTTACATCTATTATTGCAGTTGATTCTCATGACAACTCCATGAGATAGGTGCTATCATTTTCCCCCATTTACAGAAGAGTAAGCTGAGTCTGAGATAGAATAAAGTGGCTTTTGGGATTATAGAAGCATCATTATATCTGTTCAGGGTATAACTTTTAAGATTGAGGAGAGGGCAGCTAGGTGGCGCAGTGGATAGAGCACCGGCCTGGAGTCAGGAGTACCTGAGTTCAAATCCGGCCTTAGACACTTACCACTTACTAGCTGTGTGACCCTAGGCAAGTCACTTAACCCAATTGCCTCACTAAAAAAAAAAAAAAAAAAAAAAAAAGATTGAGGGAGAAATGCAAGCTAATAAATGCACAGGATTCAAACTCAAATACTCCTCACTCCAAGGTAAACACTACACAATATCGATATTTTAGGGCCACTTAGATGCCTTTTTGTAAGATTAAGAATGAACAAGATTCTTCTAAGGTCCTTTGCAGCTTTAAATTGATGATCGTTTGATCTCAAATCTTATGAAAAAGGAAGTGGGTCCCAGGCAGAGAGTCTGAGCCCTATAGTGGTATCGCTAAGGTATTAAAGGGGACCATAGTAAGATTTTTGGCCCAATGGAATAAAAACTACTAGGAAGAATAAGTAAAAGGCACAAAGAAGTCACCAGTTCCATCAGTGGTAGTCCAACATTGAGCCCACAAGGGATGGAAAACTTTTTTGGAATAAACACCAAGGAATGAAATCCAAAAAGGGGTGATCTATTGGGGGTGGTGGTGGTATAGATGCTGAAGAAGGTAGGTGGCATGGAATTGGAGTGGAAGGAAATGGTATAAAAGAGAGAGATAGGCAGGGGCACTCCCATTAGCTCTAAGCTTGAAGCAAGTCTTGAATGAAATAATCCCTCTTCTTGTTCCCTGTTCCCCCCACAACTAAAATTGCGGCTTCTATTTGATACCAGCTGGATGAGATGCATTAGGAAACTACTCTTCCCATCTAAAACCACATCCTAGATTCTCACTCCCCCATCTCTAAGAGCTAACTGTCTTATTGAAAAGGTCATTGGTCCAGTGAAGGTTAAGAGGCTTCTGATAATATCAGGAGGCAGCCATAACTGGACTTTAGAATGAGGAAAAATGGCTTCCATCTCCAAACAACCACTCTTACAGAACGTAAGAGGTTCATAGATCCAGAGCTGGAAGGGACCCAAGAAGCCATCTTGTCCAACCCCCCCTCATTTGAGAGCCAGGAAGCTTTTTCTCAAGGTCACATAGATAGTAAGCTTCAGAGGTGGTATTTGAATATAGGTCTTCTGATGAGAAGAGACAAAAACAAAAACAAAAATAAAACTCAGGGAAACAATAAGTTCCATAACATTGGGACTCAACAACATTGAGGCCACCCAAGACTGTCACAGGCTACTTGCTAGGTCTTTTTATATTAGAAGGATATAATACTTTTTCTGTTTCCCCTTCAAGGGAATTCATCTGGAAGGAGGGGAATAGATGGAGGAAGAGCTAAGGCCCAATTTCTTCCTTTTTATCAAATTTTTTTATAGTTCAGACCAGTCCCAAGGTGAAAATGGCCAAAGTTCTTTCCTGCCCAAGGTAAATAAGATGTTTAGGTTTCAAAAGTCTAAAGTGTGATTTGCCATCTAAGCATAGCCTTTAAACATTGTAAATACACTAGTACAACTGGATGGGACAGAGGAGGAGATATAAACAGGAAGTCAAATGGAGATTGTCTTTTACCAGTACAACACCGGGACAGTGTCCTTTTCCATCTGCCTTGCTGGATCTTTCATCATCCATTATAGTCAGCTCATTGTGAGGGTACCCTACCTTTATTTTATCCTTTGCCCTACCCTCCACCTACCGTTCAGAAAGCAGTGATCATCTCTCTCTTCTTTAGAGTTCAAGGACAAGGTGATGAGCCATGAACACTGATTTTCTGCCATGCACAGAACAGCCTAAACTCAATGCTAAGTTGACAGCTGTCTGTAACATCTTACTGGAATGTGCTGGAGTCAAGGGAAATGCTCATGCCCCCCTGAATGATAGCAGAAGATTCACTTTTTATTTATTTCCTTGCACTGAACTATGAAAAGCCAGTGAAAACAAGAAGGAAAATAATCAGGACATGCACAGGACAGTTTCAGAGGAAAGGGGAAGGGGGTTAGGAGAGAGAAGATGAATGTGTTCATAGTAGTGTATGCACCATAAGAAAATGACAAGCAAGTTTTTTCTGTCGGAAACAGCACTGATACAATGAATCTGGACACATGACCTTAAATATTGTGTTATGAAGAAGAAAGTTGTAGTACAGTGGAAAGAGGTGTGGACTGGACATCAGAGGATCTGGCTCTATTATTTACTATTTCTGTGTGACTTGGGGCAAGTCATTTATTCACCCTGGGTGCCCATCTCCACATCTTCAAAATGAAAGTGTTATATTGAAATGGACTCCCATATTCCCTGATAGCTCTGGATCATAGATCAATGGATAACATGTTCCTTTTTGGAGGTAGCATGAGCCTCTGTGTAGGAATGACTGTTGGGAATATTTCAGGGATTCTTTTCAGAGAGAGAGAAAGAGAGAAAGAGAGAGAGAGACAGAGAGAGAGTATATATAGAGATAGATAAATGTACATATACACACAAACACACATGTGTATGTATACATGTATACATATATTCATATATGTGCAAACATGTACTTTTACAGGGGCAGAAAATAAAAGTCCAGACTGTAATCTCACTGTTTATCTCTACAAAAACTACCAAAATCAATTCTTAGGATGAAGAGAATCAAGTAATCTAATGACAAGAGCAATTCATCCTGACGGACAATATTGAGATTAAACTAATGGAGAAAAAGAGAAATTAAGTAAAAAACCACGCCCCACTTTCCACTTCCACACATGATGTCTGCATCTGCTTCAGGTATCCAAAGTTTTCATACTCCTTCAGTGAATACTTTAAAGGAAATTGAAAAGGAATACGCATGGCTTTCCAAATTTTGCTTCCAACAACACAGATTGGCTGTGTGGCTTTGAGCAAGTCACTTAACTTCGTAGTATGCGTGGGTAACTCTCCAAGACAACACTCCAAAAGAGTTGCTCTCATTTCATCACTGAAGAGTTTCTGTACTGGGATTTCTCCACTCAAGTTTAGACTCTCCACTTTCCCCTCTATCCCACAAATCATAAAAACACAAAGACAATCCACCATTCTGGATGGTATGAAGGGGATACCTGCCACATTGCAATTTCAAACTCAACATCTTCAAAAACAGATGTCATCTTCTCTCAAACCCTCTCCTTTCCCCAACTTTACTATTGCTGTGGAAGGCACCAAGTTTCACAAACTAGATATTATCTTCAATTTCTCATTCAAAACAATGGCACATATCCAATCTGTTGTAAAGTCTCATCATTTCTACCTTCATACAGTTCATGTAGGTCCCCTTATCTTCACTCATATAGATGCCATTTGGTTCAGGTCTTGATCACCTCCCATTTGTATTATTGCAATAGTCTTCTGCTTATCCTCCCTGCCTCAAATTTCTCCCTGCTCCAAGTCATCTTTCATTAAGTCCCTAAAAAAATTTATCTAAACCACAGGTGTGACCGTGCCACTTATCTACTGCATATACTCCAGTAACTCTCTGTTACCTCCAGGAGTAAATAAATATAAAATCCTGTTTTACATCTAAAGCCTTTAACAAACCTGATCCCTCCTTATATTTTCAGTCCTCTCACACTTTACATCCTTCTACATACTCAAGATGTAGTTATATTAGCTACTTGATGTTCCTCACACATGACACTCAAATTCCCGTCTTTTTGCTGATTGTTCTCCCATGCCTGGAAGGTTCTCTCTCCTCACCTCTGCCTCCTGGCTTTTCTGGCTTCTCAAGACTCAGCCTTAAAGCTCATGTACAGGGATCTTAATGTTCTCTTCCCCCTTTCCCATGCTGTGAATGGCCTTCCCTCTGAGATCATCTTCAGTTTATCCATCTAAATCTCATTATGTCCTTAGTTATTTCACATTTCCCATTATAATGGGAGCTTCTTTGTGAGGCAAGAACTGTTTTGCCTTTCTTTGTAGTCCAACATTTAGCCCAGGTGCCTGGCCACATCATAGGTGCTTAAGAAATGCCTGTATTCTGACTGATAACAAAATGGTGGCATATGAGTTTAAAGAAATACTATTATTCCATAAGAAATGATGAAAGAGGGCAGCTAGGTGGCACAGTGGGTAAAGCACCGGTCCTGGATTCAGGAAGACCTGAGTTTAAATTGGCCTCAGACACTTGACACTTACTAGCTATGTGACCCTGGGCAAGTCACTTAACCCTCATTGCCCGCCCCCCCCCCCTTAAAAAAAAAAGAATTATGAAAGAGATGGTTTAAGGGGAAACCTGGAAAGGCTTATATGACCTGATGAAGAGTGAAGTAAGCAGAACTAGACTAATTCATGTGATAACTACAAGCATCATTAAAGAAAAAACAACTTTAAAGATGCAAGAGCTCTGATCCATTAAATGTCCAGCTACAAACTCCAGAGGAACAATGCCCAGCAGAAGGTGGGACACTGAAGAGACAGATGATAGATAGATTTACAGATGGATAGATAAGTAGGTAGGGAGGTAGATAGGTAGGTAGGTAGGTGCATGGATGGATGGATACATAGAAAGATCATTAGGTTGATAGATACATAGATACATACATACATGATAGAGATACATATACAAATATAGATGTAGATATTTGGATGTGGCCAACATATTGATTTGTTTTGCTTTGACAATACTTTTTGTTATAAATTATTTGCTGTATTTTTAGATGGGGAGAAAAAGAGAAAAGAATGAAAAGACCATTGAAATATTTGTTTAAATGTACAAATGTTAACAGAGGGAGACACAGATGAGCTGGGCAACTTTGAAATAAAAATGTTAAATCTAATATATCCCTCTTAAAATGAAAGCTATTTGTAATAGAGATTCATGTTTTGTGTAAAATTTTCTTTATTTTCTCTATTGTATTTCTGGGAATGTTCATTTTTATTGATGTTTGCCAATTTCATAATAATTTTTAGAAATTAAAAAGGATTGAGTCTTGGAGTTAAGGAAGCTGGGTGTATAAAAGTAACAATTGAAGGCTCTCAGAAGCAATCATGTAGAGTTCCTAAAGAAATTTAGAGGTCATAAAATTCAATCTTCAACATTTAATGAGGAAACTGAGGCCCAGGGAGGTTAAAGTGACCTGCCCCTAGACACACATTGTAAGGAGAGCGGGGATTTAGGTTCTCTGAGTCCTTTCCACTGTGAGATGCTGCCTGACAGAAACAGGGCAGTAAGTGCCTTGAATGAGTGTTGGGAAGGAGGGAAGTTCTCCTCCACACAGTGGGGGTAATTTGGTACATTCTTAACCTCTGACAAATTCCAAACCATCACAGACACCTTCCTCCAGCAGAACGGCAGAGGACAAACAGGAAGATGAAGAGACTCCCTGTGACTTGTGTTTAAGCCAAAAATAACCTTCTCAACAACCCCTTTCATTTTGTTCCTAATAAAGACTCATGGCATCCCATGTATGCTCCCACTCATCTACACATCATGCAGCTGACACTCTAGCACCATGCACAGAAAACTCAAGCTGAAAGTGTCAGTAGCCCACCCAAATTAGCTTGTCCAGGGACAGAGATAAAGTGGATGTTATCCTCTGGCCTGCTCAGGGTTTGCTGATAGCATGCTAAACTTGCCAAAGACACTACTGGGGCTAATCATGCTGGCTAGGTGCACAGCAGCTGCATTATCCATACACGACTCCATTCTCGAGTTCTCATTTCACATTAAGCTTTAGCACATAAAGTGCTTTGGATCTGGATTCTGGAGGACTTGGTTTCAAATCCTGACTCTGACATTTATTTACTAGCTAGGTTGGCAAGCCCCTACTCTGCATCCTTCTTCCCCCAAAGCATGAGGCAGTTTTCTAATAGTTTGCTTAAAGATGTAAAGATGAGTTGTAATCAGCAAGGATAGAGGGAGTTCCTACATGGGTGTGTTTTACATGAGAACAAGAATCACATGTTCTAGGTACACTGACATTCACAAGCCAAATCTAACTTGTCCAAACAATCAAAAGGAATAAAATCCTAAGGATTTATATACAGAATACCAGCCATTTCACTGGTGACCATTTCTAGAAGAAAGAACTCCCCACTGAGACAAAACTAGTCTCTCCTTCCTTGGACACTTCTTCAACTTTATACGAATCAAGGGAATTTGGGAAGAATGTCATATTTGGTTAATAATGACAATAACAACAATAATTGCTGACATTTGTATAACATTTCATTTCATTTATTTATTTATGGCTGTTTGCCTGCTAATTAAGTAATTATTTCATTCATTTATGTATTTATCTATTTATTCATTCATTCATTTATTTATGCATCATTCACTCACTTATTTGTTTATTCATCCATTTATTTATGTGTTATTTGTTCATTCATCTATCTATCTATCTATCTTTGTGGAGCAAATAAGGGTTAAGTGACTTGCCCAAGGGTCACACAGCTAGTAAGGTCAAGTGTCTGAGGACAGATTCGAACTCAGGTCCTCCAGAATCCAGAGTCAGTGCTTTATCCACTGTAGCACCACCTAGCTGCCCCCATTTGTGTAGCATTTTAAAGTTTGTAAGACACTTTATATTCTGAATCTCATCATTGTCATAGGTAACATTTATATAGCACCTACTATATGCTATCCACGGTGCTAAGTAATTCACAATTACTACCTCATTTGATCTTCACAACAACCTTGGGAGGTAAGTGCTATTATTATCTCCGTTTTGCAGATAAGGAAACTGAGGCAAACAGAGGTTAAGTGACTTCCCCAGGGTCACTTTGATAGTAAGCATTTGAGACCAAATCTGAACTCAAGTCTTCTTCATTCTAGACCCTGGGATCTATCCCCTCCACCTTCTCAGACAATCTCCTCTCATTTGAGCCTCACCAAAACAAACCAAAACAAACAACCCATGAAATAAGTATTAGAGATATAATTTTCCCCCATTTGACAGATGAGGAAACAAATTCTTGGAGATTAAATGGTTTGACCAGGGTCACCCAGGCATAAGTACGAGGGATCAGGATTAGAACATAGGTCATCTGATTCTAAATGTGGCCCTCACCGCCCTCCCCCGCACCCCACACTGTCATAATCATGTCTGAATGCTATTTATCTCATAGGATGGCTGGGAAGGAAATGCTTTCAAAATTTTAAAGTATCAAATAAATGTTTTCTGGTCTGTGATTCCAGTGATTCTCAACAATTTGAGAATCATAAAACCCCACCGTTTGATTTCACGAGGGCACCTCCACCCTCCTCAAAGTGCCCTATGGCAGCAGTTTTCACCATGTTGTCTGGGGATCATGAGGAGTCCCCCCCAAGGCTCTCTAGGTGGTCTGTGAGCTACAATTTTGTAGCACTGATGTCTATAATATGACAATGATTATACTTCTGTTTCTGACATGAATTAATAATTTACATATGATAATAGCTCATTAGTGTCATTCAAGGCAATGTCATCTTTCTCATTAATTCGTGTGTGTGTGTGTGTGTGTGTGTGTGTGTGTGTGTGTGAGTGTGAGTGTGTGTTTAATCGTGGCAAGTGAGGTAGCTGGCCTGAAGAGATTTTCTGGAATATATATTATATATATATAATGCATATATGTATGTATATATATATGCATGTGTATATATATATGTGTGTGCATATATGTATGGACATATATGGATATGTGCATGCATTCATATGTATATGTATATGCATTGATTTTTTAGTGGAACTCTGAATGAGGAAACTCCCTCCACCAATCCAGGTTGGCACCTACTTTACCCCTTATTGTCCTAGTGAATTTCTTAGGAGCATTGAGAAGAAGTTAAGTGACTTGCCCTGGGTCAAACAGCAGTATGTGTCAGGGACATTATCTGAATGCAGGTTTTCCTGATTCTGAGCCTGAACCTCTATTCACTATTGCTGCCCCTCATATGTCTCTATGTGCATGGTAGGGCATACTCTATTTGGAAATTACCATTGGTCCTTATCTCCAACTCGGGGGAGGTAAGAGGCACTGTAGCCCACACATAAGACATATCCTCTAGCCATGCTTATGGGGTGCATATAGCTTTGTTTCCAATCTAGACCCCTTCTTTCCTCCTTAGGCAATCTGAGAATCCTCCATTCCTAGGGGCTCAACATATTCTAAGCACAGATTACAAGCTCAAACATCATAGATGTCTGAATGAACTTGAAAGGCTGTCATGTGGAAAGGGGAGTGAAGCGTGTTTACTTTTGCCCAGAGGGCAGAATTAGGAACAATAGAGTCTAGTAGAATGGGAGCACTTTCAGAAGAGACTGTTGTTGAATGTTTGTATTCCTAGCACCTAGAACAGTGCCTTGCAAATTTTGTTGTTCAGTCATTTTAGTCATGTCCAACCTTGTTACCTTGGCAAAGATAAAGGAATGGTTTGCCATTTCCTTCTCCAGATCATTTTTACAAATGAGGAAACGGAGGCAAGCAGCATTAAGTGACTTGCCAAGGGTCATCTAGACCAGATTTGAACTTGGGTCTTCCTGTCTCCAACAACAATCTATCCACTGCATCATCTAGCTGCCTTAAAAATAGTAAGCTCTTAATAAGTGTTTCTTGAATTGAAGTTGTAGAGAGGCAGATTTTACACTCAAAATTTTCATAACAATTGGCAGTAAGGTGGAATTGGTTGCCTAAGAAAGTAGTGACTTCTGACATGCTTAAGGCCTTTGAGTGGATGTTGTATGACTGCTTTGGGGTGAGGTTGTAGAAGTCATTCCTGTTCAGATATGTGTTGGACCAGATGACCTCCAATAACCTTCCAATTCTGATATTCTGTGATCCTATCATCTATGATGGATCAATGCCAAGTCCTCCAGGTACAAAGCCGCCCAGTCCAGTGAGAGATAGAACTCTGTGGGCACAGATATGTATATCTTTGATGCTAAAATGAAGGAGGATCAGCTTGTCCTTGCTGAAAAAAAGGTCAGGGTGAATAGAAAGAGGAGAAAGAAGAGGAGGAGGAGAAGGAGAATGAAGAAGAGAAGGAGGAGGAATATGAAGAGAAGGAGGAGGGGGAAGAGGACGAAGAGCAGGAGGAAAAGGTGCCACTGGAGAATCTCCAGCAAAGTAGAAATTTGTGGGTCCTCTCCAAGTGTGGCCCCTGGCAAAATCATAAAGTTGACTAAGTTTGTTTCAGCACTCTGCCCTTGAGGATAAAGTAGCCTAGTCCAGGAGAAATGTCTTGCTCATGTCGAACTAGAGGGCACCAGGAAGAAGTGGGGGAGGTAATTTGGGGCAGATGGAACTTTTTGGGTGCCCTCTAATTGCATTTATAATGCCACATAGAGCTTGCTTGCTGAGCCTGCTTGACCCACTGTTGGCTACTGTGCTGGAGGCCCATGCCTGGTGAGGGAGGGTTCCAAGCCATGGCACCTTCTGTCCAGCTGTTAACAGATGGGAAGTGGGTGAGATGAAAGACAGAGAATGTTTCACATAGGAATTGTGTACTTCATATTAAACTAATGGAATTGAGCTGAATTAAGCCTAAGAAAGAAAGAACGGGGCAGGCTATTTTACTCCCATTTTATCCTTCCTCTTATTTCTTTCCATCCTCTTCTAAGTCTTTGGTTTGATTTTAGTTTAGAGGAGGGCAGGTCATGCCAGAAATGGCAATGGTAATGCTACATTGAAGTCTTCAACACGTGTGTCCCCCCCATTCCCCCACAGCCCCCCACAGGCCAAGCAGCTCAGTCGGCATTTCTTGGCTCTTCCTCTATGCTTGTGGAAGATGACTGGGAATGCAGACTGTGGGAGGAAATGACAATGTTCATTGTTTGGATTAAATATTTTTCTTGGCCTTCCTACTGTTTGCTGAGTGTCTTATTCCCCCCCCCCCATTCTCTCTCATTCCCTTCCTCACTAAACAGTCAGAAACACTGCTCAGTGCAGGTTGAGAAGGTGAGGGGTATGCTGCCACTCACCAATTGCTATCCCTCCCCTCCAATGCCGTGTGATGGCTAAAATCATCACAGGGGTGGTGAGGAGAAAGATCATTTTCCCTAGAGGAAAAGTTTCGAGGTGCAGATTCAACCTCTGTCATTCACTAGCTGTGAACAAATGAGCAAATCATTCCCCCTTCCTCAGCCTCAGTTTTCCCACTGATAAAACTGAGATGATCTCTAAAAACCTTTTCCCTCTTTATAGTGTGTAAAGTATTTAATTCTCTGACATTCATTCATATGCTTGGAAGGTTGTTTGTTGGGGTCTCACAAAGGTCACAGGAGGTCTAATTTTTTAAATATTCCTATAAGAATGTGAGCTCCCTGAAGACAGGGAAAGTACATTTTGTATAACCAGTGTTTAGCACAGTGCAAAGAATATAGTAATTGCATAATAAATACTTGTTGGTTGACTGACTGGCCTCATCTTCAAAATGAAGTGGTTGTGGGGCAGCTAGGTGGTGCAATGGATAGAGCACTGGCCCTGGAGTCAGGAGTACTTGAGTTCAAATCCGGACTCAGACACTTAACGCTTACTAGCTGTGTGACCCTGGGCAAGTCACTTAACCCTAATTGCCTCACTAAAAAAAAAAAAGAAAAAGAAAATGAAGTGGTTGGATTAGATAGTGTCTGTGGTCCCTTCAAACTCAAAATCATTATTCTATCTCTTAAATACTGGATATTGAGAGGGGTGGGTTCCTTCTCTCATGCCATATATCCACATTTCTCAAGACATGCTCAACTCTGAGTACCTAACCATGAGGTGCTGAAGAATGATCATTGCAAGGTCATGCAAATGGCACCCTATGAAATCTAATGCTATCAGTGAAGTCTTACTAATCAATATATTGTGCTCTAAAAGGTTATAGAAGAGAAAAATCATGGATCTTGCCCTCACAGAGCCACGGTCTACTTGGGGACATGAGACATAGATACATGAAAATTTAAATAACATTACAAGATGCAGCTGGATGGCTTGGTGGACAAAACATGAAACAGTTTTAAGAAGGGCTTACTTCAAATACTATCTCAGACATTTTCTAGCTGTGTGATCCTGAGAACTTCATGACCTCTCCCAAGCAACAGTTTTCTCATCTGCAAAATGGAGACAATAAAAGTGCCTCTCTTACAGGGCTGTGATGAGGATCAAATGAGATAACATATGTAAAGCAATTTGCAAACTTGAAAGTATCAAACAGGTGATAATGGTCACTATTATTATTATTAACATTTAAATAACAATTCAAGACAATAAGAGAGATCATAAGATTTTTTAAAAATCACTTTAGAGTTGGAAGGGGCTTTGCCAGTTACCCAATCCAAACACCTACCTAGTGCAGGAATTTTTTAATCTACTATCTTTCAGAGATAGTCATCTGATATGTTTAACACCCCCTAGTGATGGGGAACTCTGCCAGATGAGGCAATGATCTAGTTTAGAATAGCATTAAATATTAACAAGATCTTCTTTATTTTTGACACAAATGGATGGTATGGACAATAAGTGCTAGAACTTCTAGGGTGGGATTTTCAGGGAAAATTTTTCAGAGGATTGTGAGATTTGACTTGCCTTGAAAAACAGGAAGAATGTTAATGGGTTAAAAAGGATGGGCAGGAGAAATATGGAGGGGGAGAGGTACAGAGGGGATTATTCCTGGAAGGGAGAACAAAATATGAACAAAAGCACAAGGGTAATTAAAAATAACGGATGTTTAAGTAATAGTGACTAAATCAAATGGGTCAGAGTATAAAATTTATGTAAAAGAACAGGGTACCGATTAAAAATAAATAACATCTGATTTTTACATTTAATTTAAAAAAAGACAAAAGAAAGCAGCCTTCTGAGGAAAGTTGAAGACAGACTCTGAAAGGCCTTGCAAATTGGAAATACATTCTATAGGCAATGAGAAGGCACAGACAGCTTTTGAATGGGGTAGTGATGAGATACAACTATTTTTTTCAGAAAGACTAGTGAGGCAATGGTGTCCATGGTGGGCTGATGGAAAAAATGATTGGATTCATCATGACCAATTAAAAGCATTTTCTAGTAGGCCACAGATGAATTGATAAAGATCTGAATTCCAATGGAATGGAAAGGAAGAGATGGATTTGGGAGCTATTTGAGAGAAATACTTGACAAGACATGGTAACTGAGTACATGTGATAGTCAAAGATGAATTTCTCACTTCTCCATAAGAAATTCTGACCACATGGAACATTATGTAGTTTTCTCTAAGTTGATAGGGACTAGGGAGTGGAACTGTGATTTTCTTGCTATAGGGAAATTCAAGGTGAGGAAACTCCCTCAACCCATGTAGGTACCTTCTCTGAAGCTTAGCAACTTTGAGAATAGCATGTAACACTCAGAAGCTATCCAGACAGTATGTGTCAGGGGAAGGACTTGACCCTCAGTCATCATAGATCAAATGTCAGCTATAGATCTACTATGTTGTGTTGCCTTTCATTAGTTTCAGAGGTGGGATATGAACCCGGGTCTTCCTGACTCCAAGTCCAGCAGTCTGGCCCCTCTGCCATGCTGCCTCTAGAGAACAAAATAAAGGTAACTTAAAAATGGCTCACCATTCTTCCTAGAAGGAACCAAGGCAATCCAACAATTGGGTCACAGACCACAGGCCACAGGTAATAATAACAGTTCCCATGATCACTTCATGGTTTCCTTATAAAGTATTTTCCTCACAACAACCCTGAAAATATTTAATGTGGGTATCAAGATCCGCAATTTTTAGATGAGAAATCTAAGTCTAAGATACATTAAGGTGCAGGGTCACAATGCTTACTAAGTGATCATTTCAAGACGAGTATTCTCTCCCCATGTACAGTGCCGCCAGTTTCAACCATCGCATCCCCATACTCTTAAATAGATACAACAAGCATTTTTTTTCTGTCTTTAAAAGACAATTCACCAAAATAGTGATTGGTGAGCTACAATTTTCCCAGTATTCCCTAAATACCCTAATGTCCTAAAGAGGCATTATCTGTCACCTAAAGAAATATGCTGTTCTAAATGGGGGAGCAAGGACATTAGAAACATTATTAACCTGTCTACTTGGCCACAGCCTTCTTTCTCTTAGTTGCCACCTATCTTTTAAGCTCTTATACCCTATGGACAAGCTCTGATTTGGGCAGCTATTTACTGTGATTCTCACTCTCACCTGTCATGCCAGCCTGAGTTACAAACCCTGCTGTTCTGTTCTCTATTAGTCATTCAGAACATCCCAGCTCGATTTCATCCATATGGAACCTATTCTCTGTGCAAGTGTCTTGTTGACATTCCCTTTATCTGTGGGATGCTTGTCTGTGTATCTTATCCTCTCATCTGCAGATCTGGTGCATCTGTTTCACACCATGTTCTCCGGCCTCATTTCCTTGGTCTTGGCTTCTCGCTGAGCAGAGAGTCTTGGCGTTCCTCCTACTCTTCTTTACAGCATGCAAATCCCAGGGAGGTATCCTAGCAGGTGGCTCGATACCCCACATAGATTTGCCACGTTAGGTTTGTAGAAACCTGGTGTTACTGGTTTAAATGCTTTTGATCTCCCTGCAGTCATTCCTTCGCCTTCCCTCCCCTACCCCCACATTTTTTTCTCCACCACACACTAAGAACACCAAACAACCAGCGGCCAATTCTGTCCACAGGACACAGAGCCAGAAAACCAAGGCATCTTCAATTAGGCTCACAGAGTACTGTTTTTGAAAACTGCCACGTCTCTCACATCCATCTTGCATCCCCTTCTCCCTGCTCATATAACCACCACCTAAGTTCAGATATCATCATACCTCACCTAGACTATTTCAATGATCTTGTTGTTCCCCCTCACTTAAAAAAGTTACTCCCTGTTCCAATTTATCAGTCATACAGATGTCAAAATAAAATCACTGAAGCCTACAGATCTGACCATATCACTCCTCTCAAAAGCTTCAGTAACTCTTTCTTGCCTCTAGAATATAGTATGAGCTCTTGTACTGAGCATCAGTTGTTTAAGGGCAAATCTATGTCTGGCTTCTCTTTTTTATGCTCTTGCCCATGATTCTCATTGACCCTCTATGTTCCAGTCAAATCAGAAATAACTCTGGTGAATTAATGAAAAGTTCATGATAAATTGATGCCAAGCACTAAGATGAACAATAGCCACCCTTCTCTTCCTCTCAAGTTCTCAATCAATGTCTAACAGCCATAGGGAACTGATGCTTGCTCTTGGCTCATGTACCAGGGGAAATTATCTTCGCAAACTAAAACCCTGGATAGCAGAAACACACAAATGAGGCGACAAAATGTCCAATCAGCTTCTCTGGTTTTTTGTTTCTTTGGTTATTTTTGCTTTGGTTTAGTGATGATATGGCTTATGGTACTGTATTATGGCTAACTATAGCATTAAGGGAAAGAGGGAGAAGAATACCACACTTGCGATAGTTCTGATGCCAAGTTCCTGTGTGTCCTTGGAAAAATCATTTCTCATCCCCAGGCTTCAGTTTCTCTCATCTGTAAAATGGGCAGGTTGGGTCTAGAATGCTTTTCCAAGGAGATTAATCATGTGATGAGATCCATTAAGTGTCTGAGGCTGGATTTGAACTCCGGGCCTCCTGACTCCAGGACCAATGCTCTATCCACTGAGCCACCTAAGCTGCCTCAAGAAGCACTATTTTAAAGGAAATGAAAATCTTTCCTCTCTAGACTGTCCATTCCCCCTCCCCCTAGCCTCTTGGCCACTGGCACAGTGACATCTCTTCCTTTTTCTTGTATCCTCCAAGCACTCAGTGATTTGGTTCCCTTTCATTTGATCCTAATGTGTTTTCAGGAGGTGTAGATGAAAGAATAATAGGTTTTGGGGAGGTGGCTAGATGGCGCAGTGGATAGAGCACCTGCCCTGGATTCAGGAGGACCTGAGTTCAAATCTGACCTCAGACACTTGACACTTACTAGCTGTGTGACCCTGGGCAAGTCACTTAACCCTCATTGCCCTGAAAAAAAAAGAATAGTAGGCTTGAAGTCAGGAGACTTAGGTTAAATCTTGCCTATGTGATTCTGAGCAAGAGCCATACCCATCCTATCAGAACTACAGTTTCCTATGCTGTAAAGTAGAGACGATGACATCCATACCAATTACCTCCCAAAATTGTCATGATGCAAAGCACTTTAGAGATCTTAAAAGTCGATACAAATGTGAGACGGTATTACTGGTTTTGACCTGTGCTCTTAGCACAAGGGAGGATGGGTAAATCCTCTGCAACTTTTAGTTATAGAGTGTTCCCTGGTGAACTGAGGATTTCAATGATGTGCCTAGAATCACAAAACTAATCTCTGTTTCAGCAAGATTTGATCTCAGATCTCCCTGACTGCAAGTCTGTCTCTCTATCCATTTTACCAAACTATATTTAGTGATGATTATGGACTGAGAAATACATTTGCACTGAGGTGGAGATGAATGTGCTATCCTTATTAGCAGCCTTGTTATTTTAATTGGGAACAAAAAAACCACAGGCCTGCTAGGATACCTTGCTGGGGTCTGCATTCTTTAAAAAAAGAGAACAGTGGGCAGCTGGTGGCTCAGTGGAAAATGCACTGGTCCTGGATTCAGGAGGACCCGATTTCAAAGCTGACCACTTGACACTAGCTGTGTGACCCTGGGCAAGTCACTTAACCCTCATTGCCAAGGAGAGAGAGAGAGAGAGAGAGAGAGAGAGAGAGAGAGAGAGAGAGAGAGAGAGAGAGAGAGAGAGAGAGAGAGAGAGAGAGTGCTCTGTCACATTTTGCTTAGTAAGGAGCAGAAACAAAGAAAATGAGGAAAGAGAGCATGAAGAATGGCCTTCAGGGGGAGAGGGAGCAGGGGTATTTGAGCTGAGGGAGGCAGATAATAATAACAATAAGAGTAATTGATTTATGGGGCAGCTAGGTGGTACAGTGGATAAAGGACCAGCCCTCGATTCGGGAGGACCTGAGTTCAAATCCGACCTCAGACACTTGACACTTATTAGCTATGTGACCCTGAGCAAGTCACTTAACCCTCATTGCCCCCCCCCAACAAAAAAGAGTAATTGATTTAGAACTTTTAGATTTTAAACAAATATCTTTCGATCTTTACAATAAACCAAAGAGTTGGGTAGGTATTATGATCTTTATTTTACAGATGAGGGAACTGAGATTCAGAGGCATTAAGCAATTTACCCAGGATCACACAGCTAGTACATGGTATCTGAGTCAGGATTTAAACCCAGGTCTCCCTGACTCCAAGTCCAGCACTCTATTTACTAATAATACAGAATTAATAAGATAGATATTTATAGAATTGTGAAGGAGGTTAGCAATTTATTTTGGGGATGAGCACTGCTGAACATCAGAATCTGAAAGTTAGAAAGGACTTCAAACATAATATGACCAACCATACTTGAAAAACTAGAGTATCTTTGAGAAAAAGTCATAAGATCATAGGATCAGAAATTTGGAGTTGGAAGGACTTCAGTGGCCATCTAGCCTCACCTATAACAGAGAATGTTCCCCTCCATAAAATTCTGAGAAGTGGTCAGCCATCATCCATTTTTGAAGCTCTCTCATATTTATGGAAATTTTCCTTTTGGAAGACAAAAGCTTCTTTTCTTCAGCTCCAACCCATTGCTGATCTCTGTGCTAAAAAGGAGCAATCATTCACCCTCTCCCACATTATTCTTTCAGATACCTGAAGCCAGAATCTAAAAAATCATGAGAAGGTTCATATGAAAATGGGAGGAGTTGAAGAGAAGTTGGAAGAGAATGAAGACTCAGGCAGAAAAAGGGTAAAAACTGGAGGATGACATGAGTGGGAAGACAAGAGGGACTTGATTAAAGAGGAAAAGAATGAGAAGATGGAAATAGATGAAGAATCTACCTGAAAAAAGAAAAGGAGAGGGAGGGTCAGAGGAGAAAGAAGAGTGGAAAAGAAAGAAAGGCAAGTGCTAAGACAAAGGTTAATAAGGCAAGAAAAAAGACATTGGAAAGAGTTCTTAAGGTGTCAACAAGATGAGAAGTTTTAAAGGAACAGAAACAGGGCTAATGAAGTGCCAAGAGAGTAAAACATCTTAAAATCCTACAGTTTATAACCAAAGCTCCTTCAGAAAATGCCTAGCAATAATTTGAAAGGGGTGGGGAGGGAGGGAGGGAGAGGGAGAGGGAGAGGGAGAGGGAGAGGGAGAGAGAGAGAGAGAGAGAGAGAGAGAGAGAGAGAGAGAGAGAGAGAGAGAGAGAACAGATCTAACTTTTAACAAATATGGAGAGGCAGGAGGAGCACTTCTGCCAATGAAGTAAGGTGCTCATCTCTCTCACAAGTAAATAACTGATATTGATTCTCAAAATTCTTCTTTCTAGAAGAGACAACAAAAAGGCTTAGGGACTATTTCTGATAAAGGCCTCATTTCTAAAATATATCGGGAACTAAATTAAATTTATGAGAATCCAAGTCATTCCCCAATTGACAAATGGTTAAAGGATATGAACAGGTGGTTTTCTGATGAAGAAATCAAAGCTATCTATTGCCATATGAAAAAAAATGCTCTAAATCACTAATGATTAGAGAAATGCAAATTAAAACAACTCTGAGGTACCATCTGACACCTATCAGATTAGTTAATATCACAAAAAAGGAAAATAATAAATGTTAGAGAAGTTGTGGAAAAATTGGAACACTAATGCATTGTTGGTGGAGCTGTGAACTGGTTCAGTCATTCTGGAAAGCAATTTGGAACTATGCCCAAAGGGCTATAAAGCTGTGCATACCCTTTGACCCAGCAATACCACTATTAGGTCTTTTTCACAAAGAGATCATAAAAAAGGGAAAAGGACCCACATGTACAAAAATATTTATAGCTGCTCTTTTTTGTGGTGGCAAGGAATTGAAAATTGAGGGGATGCCCATCAATTGGGGAATGGCTGAACAAGTTGTGGTATATGAACGTAATGGAAGACTATTGTGCTGTAAGAAACAATGAGCAGGCGGATTTCAGAGAAACCTGGAAGGACTTACATGAACTAATGCTGAGTGAGATGAGCAGAACCAGAACATTGTACACAGTATCAACAACATTGTATGTTGATCAACTGTGATAGATTTGACTCTTCTCAGCAACACAATGATCCAAGATAGTTCCAAAGGACTAATGATGGAAAATGCTCTCCAAATCCAGAAAAAAAGAACTATGGAATCTAGATGCAGATTGAACCATACTATTTCTTTTCTGTTTGTTTTTCTTTTTTGAGGTTTTTCCTTTTTGCTCTGATTCTTCTTTCACAGCATGACTAATGCAGAAATATGTTTAATGTGACTGTACATCTATAACCCATATCAGATTGCTTGCTGTCTTGGGGAGGGGGGAAGGAGGAAAGGGAGGGAGAAAAATTTGAAACTAGAAATCTTAAAAAAACAAATTTTGAAAGCTATCTCTACATGTAACTGGAAAATAATAAAATAATTTTATGGAAAAAAAGGCTTAGGGACATTGCTCAAATCTCCAGCTTCTCAGGCATAATAAAGTGTTATAAAAATAAGAAAAGAGATCTGAAGAGACAGAAGGGGATCTTTACCAGTATCTCAAGGTTGGCAGATCCATTGTGAAAGAGAAAAAAAAGAACAATTGAATATCTAAAGCAAAGAAAAATGGTACAAAAACTTTCCTGATGAGAAAGAGCAGCAGCTTATCCTACAAGAAATGATCACGTGAATTTAAGTTGTTGTCAAGTAAAAAAGGATTCAATAAT
The DNA here is from genome assembly GCF_019393635.1 of Dromiciops gliroides. Lineage (NCBI taxonomy): Eukaryota > Metazoa > Chordata > Mammalia > Microbiotheria > Microbiotheriidae > Dromiciops > Dromiciops gliroides. The sequence goes on along the minus strand of NC_057864.1, from coordinate 68,837,181 downwards.
GCTTAGGGGAAGAAGAGAAGAATAGCAATGGTTGGTGACTCAGCTGAGAGGGACTCAGCAAGTCATTTAGCAACCTGGTAGCAACAGCGAAGAGGTCTTCTGTCTTCACAGACAGACTTGTCAGAACTGATGACCATTGGCTTCTTCTGGTATTTCATATGAGTATAAATGATATGGACAGAAGGAAGTGAGAACACGTTGCTATAGATGGTGATAACTTGAGCAAGAAACTGAAAAGGTAAGGTTTGTAGGTGCTGTTTTTATCTTGACTGCCAAAGGCAAGGCCGTAAGAAGAGGATGACATATTTAGCAATAGAATAGATGGCTAAGAAAATGGTATCATAAAATGGGATTTGGATATTTGGACCACAGCTTAAAATGTAAGAAGGATAAGTTCCTAGTCAGGAACAGAGTGACTGCTTAGTGAGCCGGGAAAAAAATGTATCTTGTTGGAAGTTTCCAAGCCTTATCAAAAACCCTTTAAAATGAAAAGAGGGAGAGCACTGCCTACATATAAACACCACATTAGATACTATATAGAGTAGCCAGAATGTAGGGGAACCCCTCCCCCCATAGGTAGTGATGTCCACAAATTTCAAACAGAGTGATTCAAGATAGGAACTCACATTCAAATCCATGGCTTCAGGATTGTACCTAAGTGAATAACAAGTAAAGTGGGGTGAGAGAAATTAGTGCAAAGAGGCCGATTTCACCTCATAAGTATAACTCAGACTTGCTTAAATGAGAACTATGAACAGAATGTGGGTCTGGAAATTTTACCTTGAGGAATAGAATAGATAACAGGAGGGCAGAGTAGCTCTATACATTAAGAATGAAGGCTAATGTTAAGAAATACAAAGTACCCAAGTAGGGAAGCCTAGCCAAGAAAATTTGGGTGAAGAGGAATAATCAGATGTTATGTTTGTCATTGGAGTGTGATACAGGCCACCTGGACAAAATCCAATGAGACATTTGGGAAACAGATAGCAAGCCTGGCAGGGATGTATAGTATAGTATTAATGGGAGGGAGACTCAATTATGAAGATATCTTTTAGAACAATCTCTCTGCCCCAAGCAGAGTAACTAATAATTTCTTGGCTTTTCTTGATCATAATTTTTCTTTCAAAAGAAGAAGGACCAAGAATCAATAATTTCTATTCTGAGACTTATTCTCACCAAGAAGGAGTTTCTAGGGCAAAAATAATAGGATATCTGAGGAAAACTGGACTTTCCCTCTTAGAATCTGTTATAGAGGAGAAGAAAGCCAAAAAGAAATGATAGGAACTCTAGATTTGGGGAGACCAGAATTCAAAGAATTTAGAGGATAGATTTAGTGCCTAAGAGATCATTAATAACTTTTGAGAGAGCAGTTCTGGTTGAAGGATGAGACTGGAAGCCAGATTGCAGAGACTTAAGTAGAGAAAGTAGAGTGAGAAGAAAGTAGAGGAAGCAGTTTCAGCAAGTCTTTTTTTTTTTTTTTTGGTGAGGCAATTGGGGATAAGTGACTTGCCCAGGGTCACACAGCTAGTAAGTGTTAAGTGTCTGAGGCCAGATTTGAACTTAGGTCCTCCTGAATCCAGGGCTGGTGCTTTTTCAAGAAGTTTAGTCATAGAATGGAAGAGAGATATAGTATGATAGTGGGGAGGGGGATAGATCAAATGAGGATTTTTTAAGCATGGGAGAGACATGTGAGTCTTTGTAGGCAATAAGAAAACAATCAGTAAACAGAAAAAGATTGAAGATTAGTAACCAAATTCTGGAGGGCAGGGGCAGATACAAAGGGCAATCTGTTGGAGAACACAACAGATGGAAGAGAATCAATTGATCAGTTAAATGTAAATGAGCTAAAGGACCATAATGCTTTGCAGCTCTAAGTTCCCAACACATTCTTCTATTTAGTGTCTTTGAAACAATTTCTTCATGCTCACATTTCCCAGTTTTTAATAAATATAATTTATTAAATGACTGTTGAAGAGCAAATGAGGCATGATTTTACAGCTTTCACCAGGTGATTTCAGTCTTTACGTTATAATTCATTTTCTTTGTCAAACTGCCTAAATCTCACCTAAAAGCTGTGTTTCTTCAAAAACAAATTTTTAACATCTTTTATTAAACCGGAGTCACTTTCCTATTCATGGTTGGTATTAAAACATTCATTTATGTTAGAGGTAATATCTTGTGTCCATTAACAGCTGATTTAAATATATTTTTTTCTTTGTGCAAAAGCATTTTTACACCCTTTTCTGTAGCAAACTGTTTCATAGGAAAAAGGAAACAACGCAAGGGGATAGTACCTTATATCAGGCTTAAGTCATCTAGGTACAGGAAGCAGGGGGCAGGAGAGGCACTTTAGTAGGCTTAAAACCATAACATGTGGACACAGTGGTGTGCTAGAGCCAGTCTATATCAGCTTGAAAGATAGTTGTTAAATTTTCCAGGTGAGCATTTATACCTTGAAAATTGACAAATGCTACAAATGCACACTGGGGTCAATAACGTTGGTCCATTCTGGATTCTGAATCTGCTTTACTGTAGCAGTTGGGGAGTCTATGCTGGCTCTAAGCAGAACAATTCTAGAAATCCAAAGGGTACTGCAGTCACGCACCACTAAGCTTAATAGTTTGTGCATTTTAAAGGTTTCAGTTGAAATACAAACTTATTTTAATTAGTCCTTATGTAACTTAATGAGGCACATTAGTATAATTATCCATATTCCATTGATGGGAAAAATGAGGTATCAAATGGTGCCCCAAGGTCACTCAAAGAGTGAATGGTAGAACTGGGAATTAAGCTCAGGTATTTCAATATTCCTGGAGCAAGACAAGAGGGATGGAATAGTCTGGGGTAGGAATCACATGTGCTCAGTTCCTTTTACTTTCCCATTCCTAAGAAGCAGTGTGGTATAATGGAAAGAGTACTAACCTCAGAGTCAAAAGATCTTAGTCACTCATTTCTTGAACTCAACCTCTCATGGCCTCAGTTTCCTCCTTTGTAAAATTAGGGTAATAAAAATTGCTCTGCCTGACTATATAGAGTTATGGTTAAGAAAGCACCATACTAGTATCAAATATCATGACTTCATATATTAAAAACAAGTACTATGGTATAGTAGAGAAAGAGGTAGCCCCAGAGCTAGGAGAAAAACCACACAAAAACGAAGTGGGTTTAAGTTCTATCAGGACACATACTGGGTGTGTGACCCTGAGAACTCATTGGAATCCTCAGTGCCCCACACAACTCTTTAAGACAGTTAAGTTGCAAAGCAGGTGCTGACCTGGATTGTTAGATTTTTTTTCCCAGTATAGGAGTCCCCCAAATCAGTCCCAACACCATCTATAGAATTTGAAGCTTAGAAGGTACTGCAGGGATCATTTAGAGTAATCCCCTCATTTTACATATGAGGGACTTAAGACCCAGAAAGAAGATATGACTTGTTCAAGGTCACAGTGTAAATTAGTGATAGAGGCAGGACCAGAACACAGGTGTCCTGAATCCCATCCAGGAGGACTTTCTATTATACTAATTGCCTCTCATTTATGCACCCCCTTGATTTCTCTCCTTTGTTATTATCACAAGAGAAGTCATTTAAGGTCTTAAAAGCAAAATTTCATACTTAACAACAGGGCAGCCCTGTTTGAGAATAAACCTAGAGAATAAGACTCATCCTTTCAGGTGGGGCAAATATGCATATTTACTTACATATAAATATACACATGCATATGTATGTGTGTACATATATACATGTACATGTATATGTACATGCATGTATGCATGTGTTGGTGTTGATGTTTGGTCTTTTTCAATCATGTCTATATTTTTGTGACCCCGTTTGGGATTTTCTTGGCAAAGAGACTAGTGGTTTGCCATTTCCTTCTCCAGCTCATTTTATAGATGAGGAAACTGAGACAAATGGGGTTAAGTGACTTGTCCAGAGTCATGCAGCAACTAAGTGTCTGAGACCAGCTTTGAACTCATGAAGATAAATCTTCCTCATTCAAAGCCCAGTGTTCTATCCACTGAAACACCTACCTGCCCCAGACACTTGCGTTAGTTGAACTCTAAATTTATTTTCCACTCAAAATTTATGAATTGATTAATGGAATTATCAGCTACCTCTTTGTGTTTCCCATGGTCCTTACCAAAGTGTCTTGTATGTACTGGGTACTCAATAAATATTAAATGCTGTATTACCTGCCAATGGCTCTTATCAAGAGAATGCAAGCCCAGCACAAGACTGTTAAAAGGACAGGAAAGTCAAAGGAGGGATTACAATCATGTGCAAATAAAGCACAGAGCTAGACTCAAGGAGGATGGGGTTCCAGGACTGTTTCTGATGTTTACCAGCTATTTGGCTTCCATAAGTGCCAACCTCTTTGCACTTAATTTTCCTTGTCTTTAAAAATGAAGGTATACTTCATATAATATACTTCCCAGGACTACTATAAGTCAGTGTTTTGTAAGCTTGTTTGTCCCACATGCCTGGAAGACTCTCCCTTCTTCACCTCTGCCTTTTGGAATGCCTGGATTCCTTCAAGATTCTTCTCAAATATCACCTTCCACAGGAGAAGTTTCCAGCATCCTCCAGTTGCTGAAGCCATCTCCTCCTAAAGTTACCATCAATCTATTCTGTAAGCATCTTATATGTATAGATTTATTTACATGCTGCCTTTCTTTTAGAATTCAAGTTCCTTGAAGGTAGACACTGTTTTTCCCTTTTTTGTATTCTCCAGCACTTAGCACAATGCTTGATACATGGTAAATACTTAATAAATGTGTATTGACTAGTTAGGTGACTAAACGGACACCTGCTATACAATGTGAGCTGCTAATTCTATTATTGGAGTCAGGGTATTTTGTAATGAAGGTATTTATCTGATGGCAAACTTCAAACATTCTGGAGAGTCTCCAGGGATCTGACAAGGACAAGGAAATCCATATTTTCAGTATGTGCCTATAATTAAAATACAGAGGTCACTCCCTCACCTACTTGAGTTTGATTTTTAGAACTGGGGAACTTGGAGCCCTCGATTCTTCAGGGCTAATCTTGGGGATGTATAAAGATGCTTCTCCTGCATGGAGTAATAGACATTCCTGAACTAGGACATGTTTTGTTTGAGACTTGTTGTGGTTTTCTTTTTTTTTCTTTTTAGTTCTGGATAAGTCTAACATTTACAATAACAGCATCAACAATGACAAAAACATGAGTCTTGATCCAGTGTGAATAAGGAGAAAATTTGGAAGAGGGGGAGGAAGGCCAAAGGGAGGTAGAAAGAGAAAAAATATTGGCAGGAAACCTAATGGAGGAAGATGCCATGCATGCCACAAGACTGGCACTGTGGGCAGCAACATCTGTTATTGATGAGAATTCATGAATGCCCAATGTTGCATGTGTATGAGAGAGAGAGAGAGAGAGAGAGAGAGAGAGAGAGAGAGAGAGAGAAGCTTGTGTTCCTGCATGTGTATGAGCATGTGAGTGTGTAAGGAAAAACCCAGGCTTTGTACTGCAGAAAGCCCAACTCGTGTCTCCAACCTCATCAGCCTGAAAAGCTGCCCTCAGCAGCCTGCCTCTCACCGTGAGTTAGATCTTCAGCCAACTCATTCTTGCTAAGTATGTTTTAGGGAAGAATGGATTGTGGAAAAGAAGTAAAAAAAAAAAAGAACCACAAGGGCCTCCTGACCCATTTTTATCTTGTTTCTGCCAAGTTCTCATTACAGATCTTAAATAAAAAAGAAAACGAAGTATAAGAATGGAGTAGCCAAGGAGATTACTGTCAAAATCCTGGATGGCAGAAGATCATGTGCCTGAGGAGGCTGCATGGGGTGGACATGAGAGTATAAGTGTGCATGTGTATACTTGTGTGTGTATATACATCATTATTCATCTTTGGAATTATGACATTGAGTGTTTTAGCTCACTTTAGGATTAATGGACTCATTTGTTCCCTAAAATTTATCTTTGGGTTGAATGAAAAAAGAAGGAAATTGAGAAAGTGCACAAAAGCACCCCAAACTAGGCAAGTTCACAAAGCAGACTAGATATAACAGTTTAAAGAGTTTATGGACAAATAACTCAGCTGGTGTCTTTGAATACCAAAGCCCTGAAGGTAAGGAGAGTAGACTTCGACCAAGGTGGCAAAATCAGTGATCTTAGCCAATGAATAAGATTTTTATGCTTCATTCAGGTGCCTGTGGTTGGAAATGTGGATAAGCACTGTGAAATAAATCAGCATAAGCCCTGGGGCAAGAGAAAAAGAGTTGAGCCAATAGGAGGTAGGGAAGGAAGAGGAAGAAGAGGAGGAGGAAGAAAGAGGATGAAGGAGGAGAAGGAAGAAGGGGAAGAAAGGGAGGAGAAGAAGGAGAATAAAGAGGAAGAGGAGAAAGAGCAGGAGGGAGAGATTTGCCAAATTCTGCTTCTCCTTTCTATTACTTTTTGCCTAGGCTTTACTGGTCAACTTCACTTTGAGTAGAATTATTAGTCCTTCACTTTGAGATTATAGACATAGATCAAAGACCAACTTTGGGGCTGGAAGGGACCCCAGATATCATATAGGGATGCCTCTGGCACTTTACACATGAGGAAAATAAATTACAGAGAGAATCCCACAATGGTTAAACATCACAGTTAGAACAGATGTCAAATCTTAACTCAGACACTTACTAGCTCTGTGACCCTGAGCATGTCAGTCACCTAACTTCTGTCTGCCTCAGTTCCTGATGTGTAAAATGATAACTACCTAGCTCCCAGGATTGTTGTAAGGATAAAATGAGCCTACAAATATAAAGTGCTTTTCAAACCTTAAATTGCTATATAAATGCAAGTTTTAGATATAGATATATTTCTATATGCTAAAGGTTCTGTTGTTGGGTTGGGTTGGGGGGGAGGGGGCTGACTAGGGAAGTGGACAAAGCAATAAACCAGAAGGGAGAGTGAAGGAGACAGTCTCTAACTCAGTTTCTGTTTCCTAGTCATTAAAATCACCAAGAAGTCTTCACATGGTAGGTAAACTAATCTCCAAAAAAGTGACAATGATTAAGAGGAGGCCTTTTTTGTTTTGGGGGTTGTATAATCCTAAATTTCTGGCTATGTTATTGGTTTAGTCAATTGGACATTGGTTTAGTCAATAGGACATGTGTTGTTCTTATTAGAAAATCCCTCAGGATCTGTTAAAAATCTTATTCAAGTTTTCAATCATTTATATTGCTGGACAGCTCCATTTAAAGGTACAGGAATACTTTCACAGGTCAATGCAAATCAGAGATGAAGGACAAGTTACTTTTGGTTGAACTGCATGGGGGAAAAAATCACATCCCCGGATAATTCTTCTACCTAGGGAATTCTCCTAAATATCTAGATCAGTGACATCAAAAATGTTCCCCAGAGTCAGAGATCTCTCAATGGAACAGAAATGAATTCTAGATGTGGAGGTGGGAGAATTAAAAGCTATAAGACTCAGGTCTACTTGCCTCCAATACTGGTAACTCATTGGTATGAGTAGGTAATATGATTGTATGTGTAATTCAATAGCAAATGGTGACAGCTAGGTGACTCAGTGGTTAGAATGCAAGATTTGGAGTCAGGAAGAACTGAGTTCAAATTTGGCTTCCAACACATACTTGCTGTGGAGGCTTAGACGATTCACTGTCTCTGTCTGCTTGAGTTTCCTCATTTGTAAAATAAAGATAGCTAATAATAGCTATCTCCTAGGGTTGTAGTGAGGACAAAATGAGACAATATTTGTAATATGCTTTGAAAAGCTTAAAGCATTATATAAATACTAGATGTTATTTTAAATGAGTGAAACCATTTATTGTTCTTATTAATTTTTCACAATGGTTATTCAAAAAATAATATGCATTTGAAGATGCTGACAAGCAAGTCATATGCATTTTTGGATACATATAGTCATATAAAATAGACAAATAAATGGGCATTATAATGGAAAGAATAGAGACAGAACACTGGGTTTCAAAAGCTAATTCTACTACTTATTCCCTGGGTGACAGTAGGCAAGTCACTAAGTCTCTGAATGTTAGTTTCCTAGTCTACAAAATGAGGACCATTAGACTAGAGACTGAAAGATGGAAGGGACCTTAGAGATAACAGTAATAATATCTAGCATTTATATAAAGCTTTATGGTTTGAAAAGTGCTTAATCAATATTATCCCATTTGATCCTCACAACAAGCCTGGGAGGTTAGTGTTATTATTAACTGAAGAGGGAACTGAGGCATTCAAGGCTTATGTAGCTTTCCTAAGGTCACATAGTTAGTGTCTGAGGTAGGATTTCAACTTAGGTTTTCCTGAAACTATGTCTATCTCTCTATCCACAGGACAACTTAGCTGCCAATCCAACCAACCTTCTCATTTTGCAGGAAACTAAGGAGTAGAGAACTGAAGTGACTTGCTTAAGGTCACACAGGTAATAAATATTATAACTGGGATTTAAACTCAATATATTTGATTCCAAATGCAGCATTCTTTTTGCCATTTTCTAAGAGGATTGTGGGGATCAAATGTATAGAAGACTTTACCTAAGCATTAAAGTGCTATATAAATGGCAATCATCATCACTATTATTATGACCTATGTGACCTTGGGCAGAAATGATGAATGTCTGACATGTTTCCAAGTCTTATGAGGCTTGGAAATTAGGGTCTTTAGTCTAAAAATTTGAAAACACAGTGGAATGATAGCATTATTCAAATATTTCAAGAGCTTATATAAGTGGGAAAAGATTTATTTTGTATATTTTTAGAGTCAGCCAATCAGTCACCAAGTACCCTACCTCCCAGAGACCATGCTAAGTGTAGGAAAAAACAAAGAAAGCCCCCCAAAAGTCCCTATTCTCAAGGAACTCAAGACTAATGAAGAACTCAGCATTCAAGTCACTATGTTAGTGTTTTATATATAGAAATATATGTGTGTGTATGTGTATACACATGTGTGTATGTATGTATGTATGTATGTATGTATGTATGTATATCTACCTTGTATAGTCACTGCAAAGATCAAATGAGATATATTTGTAAAGCACTTAGTACAGTACCTGGTAAATAGTAGGTACAATTTAGTTGTTAGCTACTATCATTGTTGTTGTTGTAATTGTTGTTGTTATTGTACCAACTTGCTAGATGTATTATCTTGAGCAAATCACTTGTACTCACTGAGTCTTAATGACCTCATCTATAAATTGAGGTTAATATTTGTACTTCCTACCTCATGGGATTATTGTAAATAAATAATTTTTTAGACTATTCCTGATTCATACTTCCTAGCTTTTCTGGTTCCTTACAAATTCAGCTCAAATCTTACCTTCTGAGGAGGTCTTTCCTGGTCCCTCCTCCTGCTGGCCCCTCTTCTCTAAAATGACTAATCATTTATACTATATTTTCTTATAAGGATATAGCTATTTGCATATTATTCCCCCCATTCAAAGGTGGCCTCAGACACAAGTTGTAGGATTTGGGACAAGTCACAACTTCTGCTTTCCTCAGTTTCCTCAACTGAAAAATAACAAAAATAATATAGTACACACAAAGTTGTCGTAAGAATCAAATGATATAACATTTGTAAAAAAAAAATGCTTAGCAGCATACCTGGAAAATAGTAGACACTATATAAATGCTTATTCTCACTCTTCCTGAATATAAATGTGAACATCAAGAAAGGTAGGACTACGCTTTTGCTTTTTACTTATTTATTTATTAATTCATTTTTATATTATCTTTTTATTGAACTGTTCATACATTTATTTATTTGTTTGTTGTTTATTTGTTTAATGGCATCTATCAGTGCCTAGCACAATGCTGTTCACACAGTCATCACTTAACACAAGCTTTGTGACTAGTAAAGTTTAAGATAAATGTGAACTATCACTGACAAAGGCTCTCAAAAGCTATCGCAGAAGAGCACAAGCTCCAGCTTGCTGAGATCAACCTAACTAGGTTAAATTTGGCAAATCTATTCTTTGTCACCTAAAGACCAGCCTAAACTAAGCCCCAAAAGGTTCATTACCAGGTTGTCTATTAGTGTAGCCCAAGGTATAGCAGTTTTGAAATGTCTCAGTGGACAAGATAAAATAATACCCAAAACAATGAAATAATGTCAGTTAAGAATCAAATTAGTCGGGGAAGCTAGGTGGCACAGTGGATAAAGCACCAGACCTGGATTCAGGAGGATCTGAGTTCAAATCCAGCCTCAGATACTTGACACTAGCTACATGACCCTGAGCAAGTCACTTAACCCTCATTGCCCCACAAACAAACAAACAAAAACAAATGAACAAAAATCAAATTAGTATTGTTATGGCTTAAGCTATTTTGGCACAAGATCTGGGTGTTATTATTATTATTTTTTTTATTTCTGTATCTCAGCACTTCCCTCCATGCCTTATCCATGGTATGATAGGTGCTTTATCAATGATGATGAACTGAATTATCAAGCATCTAGAAGCAATGTAGAATGGGGATGAGGGGAAGGTAACATTGATAAAACATAGACTTTTCAGGCTAGTATATTTTTCCTTCTTATATTTTCCTATCTCATAACTTTCTTTCTTGTAATAAATCAGGATGTGATAATGCTATAAAGGCAGAGTTAAACATGACTATACTGTAACAGAGAAAGAAAATGGAAAGCAAAGGAACATAATGAGAGAAATAAAGGGAGAGAAAAAACAGAATGAGTGTCACTCATTTCAGAGAATAAGAATTTACAGGATGAGAATTTGGCCCACACAAGAGACAGCCCAGGATGAAAGTAAACACCCATCTGCAAATCACACCAGGAGAACTTGGTGTTTCTTGGTGGCACTTTAGATATGCATAAACTCTTCTGAATGCTGTTCAGCTAGAGGGGTGTTACAATTTCCATGGTTAAGCTTTAATGCTTTATTTTTTTCTTTAAAGAAAAAAAAACAATGGGTTTTGATTTCCCAATGAAAACCTAGTTCTCATTAACAGTGGGAGTCAGATGTTCAGAGATTCCAGCTGGAATGATAAAGCAGAACTCTGAATGGAAATCTGGGCACGTCTAAAGACACGTCCGAGTTTTCTGCTTTGTGTAAAAGCTGCTTGTAGCTGGTGGCACAAAGCACAAACACATTTCCAAGGCATCAGGCCTTTGCTTGGCAGCAATCTAGGGACACAGTGCCAGCTTGTGCCAATTTTCAATCCTTACATTGGAGCTAAACCCAGAAGTAGATGGTTGGAAGTCATTCCATCCCACCCATTGCCAATATAGATGCCCTCCTTATATGTCTAACCAACATCCTACCATAATATTGTACATATTTATAACTATTTTTCATCCACAAGTCCCAGAGAGTTTTCCAAGCAACAAAATATAATATAATACAATATAGTTTAGTGTAGTGTAATATAGCATAGTATGATGTGATGATATGATATATATGATATGATGTGATGTGATGTGATATAATTATTCAAGTCTCAGATGATCTCCCCACTGCAAGGCTGGGTAAGGATCATTATGCCCAGTTTATAGATACCTAAGTGAGGTACAGATAAGAGTAACAACTGACATTTATAGAAGTTTTCAAAATCCATTATATCTGTTTTGTCATTTGGTCCTAACAGTCACCCCTTGAGGTAGCCTCATTTTAAAGATAAATCAACTGAAGCCAAGAGAAATGACTTGCCCAGGGTCACACAGCTAGTTAAGTGTCTGAAGTTTGAGAGTGGAGGCTAGGTCTCTCTAACTCCGGCACTGTATTCACCACACCAAGCTGCTTGTCAGCAGAGAGCTCCAGTTATTGCTGCCTATTAAGTAACTAACAAAAAATAAATAAATATGGAACAAGAGCAAGATGAGTAACTTCCATAACCACACAAGTGATAAAATTAGATTGGAACATTTGGTTCTCTGTACTTAGATGTTAATAAGAGACACTCTTTTGAAGAACATATACAAAAGCTTATCCTCAGGTGAAAAAGTTCTTTTTTTGTTTTCCCAGAGACCAATAACAATCCACCTGGTCAGACTTCTAAGCACAGTTGGGGAAGTGGTGATACTATAAAATCCAGGAGTATAGTCACAATGAGACATTTTATAGTCTCTTAATTACCTTATCTACAAAGGATTTCGCAGTACAGGGATTACTGTGATTGATGATGGTGGTGATGGAAATATTACTGTGGTGGGAGAGCATAAATGGAACATCATCTGTAGAAATTAAAAAGAATGGTAAGGAAAGGAAAGGAGAGGAAAAGTAAGGGAAGGAAAGGAGAGAAAAAAGGGAAGGGAAGGGAAGGGAAGGGAAGGGAAGGGAAGGGAAGGGAAGGGAAGGGAAGGGAAGGGAAGGGAAGGGAAGGGAAGGGAAGGGAAGGGAAGGGAAGGGAAGGGAAGGGAAGGGAAGGGAAGGGAAGGGAAGGGAAGGGAAGGGAAGGGAAGGGAAGGGAAGGGAAGGGAAGGGAAGGGAAGGGAAGGGAAGGGAAGGGAAGGGAAGGGAAGGGAAGGGAAGGGAAGGGAAGGGAAGGGAAGGGAAGGGAAGGGAAGGGAAGGGAAGGGAAGGGAAGGGAAGGGAAGGGAAGGGAAGGGAAGGGCAAGTCACTTAACTCTCATTGCCCCACAAAAAAAGAAAAAATGACCATAAAGATCATCTAGCTCAACTCCTTAATTTGACATAATGGTAACAACAACAATGATGATGATAATGATATTAAAACTTTAACAGCCAAACTTTAAGGACCTTAAAGGAATCATCCCTTGAATAATAGACAGCCTGGTATAGTAGAGATAGGGCAAAAATTAAGAGTCTGGAAAAACTGAGTGTACAACCATGAGAAAGCTATGTAACCTCTCAATGTCTTAGTCAAGTAAATTGAAGACTAGTTGTTGATCTTCATTGGTGGAAGGAATTTCTCCACCTTGATGAATCATGGGTCTAGAACAACAATAACAATCCATACTCACATAGCACTTGGAGTTTCACCAAGCATTTTTCTCCCAATGATTAGATTGGATTGTAAGCTCTATCAGGGCAGGAACAGGATTTTTGCCTCTTTTTTGTATCCTCATCACTTAACACAGTGCCTGGCACATAATACATGCTTAATAAATGCTTATTGGTTCTTTGATAAGACAAACATTATAATGCTCATTGAATAGATGAAGAAATGGAGGCTCAGCAAGATGAAAAGAACTTGGCCACAGTCACATCTATTACAGGAAGAGCCTGAGGTGAGAGATGAACCCATATCTTTCAAATAAAAGTGTTATCTGGTTCGTTCTCTAATAAACAAAAATACATTAAAGTGGGCTAAAAAAATTAAATAATTTGCCCCAGGTCCCTTGACTATGATAAGGTCATTCTGTTTAGTAATAGCTATGTCTAGAACCCAGATCTCTTAGATTCCAAGCCCATGGGTTGTTCCCCCCACACACACACTAAATTCAATAGTGATTTTTTTTTTTTTGGTGAGGCAATTGGGGTTAAGTGACTTGCCTAGGGTCACACAGCTAGTAAGTGTTAAGTGGCTGGATTTGAACTCAGGTCCTCCTGACTTCAGGGCCGGTGCTCTATCCACTGTGCCACCTAGCTGCCCCCAATAGTGATTTTCTTTAAGGTGTGTATAGGTTGACTTAGTGATCATTTCTTCAAAGATTTTACGTATTGTAGAAATTAAATTTGTAGGTCTGTAATTTTCATGATTCAATCTCTTTAAGCACATACACTTACACACATAACCACAGACAGTTACAATGACTCTTTCCCAAGCTTTAGACACCTCCTTAGTCTTTCATGGGCTTCAAAACTATGAGCTGGTGGCCCCAACATGATTTATTTTATTAAATAAACAATCCTTCACTGCATCTTCCTCAGTTACAGCTTTGTTTCACATTGTTTCAGTATGTCTGTGTTGTTGTTTAACCTTGTTCCAAGTTAGCTTTCTTTGTAATGACAAAGACTTAAAAAGCATTGAAGTCTCTCCTTTGTATGTCTATGTGTGTGTATGTGTCAGCATAAGCTGTCACTCTATGTCTAATAAAAGGCGCAGTTCCCCTTCATTTCTTTTGTGCTGTTGATATGTGTCAACCATGTTTTTTTCTTCTCTTTTTCTTCATGTCTTTTGCAATTTGCATCTCATTTCCTGCTTCAGTTTTTCTAACCTTAATCCTATGAGCCTTCACTATTTTTTTTTAAATTTCTCCTTGGTAAACTGCCCTAGCTTCCCACTTTCCACTTCCAGGGTTCCACTTCATAAAACACAGAAAGATGCACTAGATTCTTATTCTTCTCTATTGACCCAATGAACATTCCCTGGTCCTGTATTCTGAGCCAGAGGTAAGATCCCAGCTGGAGGATGGCAGCCAAACTTTAAGGACATAAAAGGAGGCATCCCTCAAGCAATGGTTATGACAAGCAGTGACGGAAGTATCCCACACAACACACATTTGTTTAGAATCGCCAAAAGCCTTAAATAATTCTTTTAAAACTTTCCTGGAGGCCTCATGGGCTTTTATTAAAATACTCCCACATGTATTATGCAGGAAACAGAGGCATAAAAGAGAAAGATTTATGTATATAATTGAATGCTTTTCTCAATTATTAATGTGGCAGACTTTACTACAACCCTATCCAAAAAGTACTTGTGTGTATATACTTCCTTGGTTTCTCTTTTCTCTCCATCCTCTCCTGAAGAGGAAAGGGGTGAAGTGGTCATGGACTATCAGAGGAAGGACCTTTCCACAAACTGTTAACAAATCTATTCCTTTTCCAGGGTATATTAGGGAAAGGAATGTGGACCCAAAAAGAATTTTTTCCCTGTGGAATGGCAAGGTGTGCATAAGAGCACAGAAGGTGTTCCATTTGGTATATCTTGGAAGTTCCCTCCCCACACACACACTCAAATAAAGTGTTAGTGTTGTGAAAAAATTTCAAGCACAAACTTCACTGATGTCTAATAAGACTTAGATAAGGTTGGGTTAGGAAAAAACCTTCAAAGTTCATCTAGTTCAACTTTCTCATTTTGTAGAAAAGGAAAAAAGATCCTGTGACATTAAGTGATTTGCCCAAAATTACACAGGGAATGAACATCCAAGGTGGGATTTGAACAAGGTCAAATGTTCTTTTTACACTACTATGACCTCGGGGAAGTGATTCAGTGAGTCACTAAATATTTGTTAGCACCTACTACATGCCAGACACAGTCTCAAGTTCTGAAAATCCAAACAAAGGCAAAAAAAAATATTATAAAACAAAAACTAGTCCCTACTCTTCAGAAGCTCACAGTCTAATGGAAACAACATGTAATGTCTATATACAAGCAGGATGTATACAGGATAAATGGGAGATAATGTACAGAGGAAAGGGACTAGAATTCATAGGGATGAGAAAAGGCTTCTTATAGAAGGTGGAATTTTTACTGGGACTTGAAGGAAGACAAGGAAGTCAGGAGGGAGAGGAAAGGAGGGAGGGCACTGGAGGAATGGGAGTCATCCAGTGAAAATACCCTGACTTGGGTGGTGTGGTGTAAGGAGAATGGCAAAGAGGTCATTGTCATTGGGTTGCAGAATATATGGTGGAGTGTAAGGCATAAGAAGACTGAAAAGATGGGAGACCAGGGGAAGGCAGTTTATGAAGGACTTTGTATGCCAAGCAGGGAATTTTATATTTGATGATAGAAATGATAGGAACTACTGGAGTTTGTTGAGTAAAAAGCTGACACAGATCTGTGCTTTATGGAGATCACTTTGGTAGTTAAGTGAAGGATGGATTGCAATGGAGAGAGACTTGTGGTAGGGAGAACCACCAGCAGGCTATTTCAATAGACTTGGTATGAGGTGACAAAGTAAAACACCAGGCTGATAGCAGTGTCAGAAAAGAAGACTCATAAAGGAGATGGTATGAAGGCAACATGTCATCACTGCCTACACTTCACCTTTCCTAAACTCATTTATTACTGTTCTTTAAGACCTCTGATCCTTCAACCTCTCAGTATTTAGGCCATTTTCTTACTCTGACTTCCCCCCTCTCTAATCATGACTCTGTCATTAGTCCACCCAATTCTGCATAATCCTTTATTCTCAAATCCACCTCCTTGTCTTATCACTGTTCTTCTCTTTCCAAACTTCAGCTCTGGATTACTCCATTCTCAAAAGTCCTCCCACTCCTACCTGCTGAAAAGTTCAAAGTATGGTCTTCCAAACTCATCACTTGAAGAAAGCTTCTCTCTCTCTCTCTCCCCCATCACTCCCAGACCCATACACATATAGAAGCTTAGTAGAGGAAAGATTGAGGCTGGATATATATATATATACACACATACACACACACACACACACACACACATATATATATATATATACACACACATACATATATATATATATACACACACATATATACATATATATGTGTGTGTATATACATGCACATAAGTGTATATATGCAAACACGTGTATGTATATACTGATAAATGTACACACATGTATATATGCAAGTATACACATATATATCATACATGCACGCATGCATTCATGCATACATATCCAGCCTCAATATTTCCCCTGATCTTCAACCTCCCATCAACAATTCCTTATTGGGAATTTCCAACTGGATATCCCAGAGACATCATAAACTTAATGTTTAAAACTGAACTTGTTAGATTTACCCCAGAACCTACCTCTTTTCCATACTTCCTTACTTATGTTGAAAACACTTCTATTCTTCCAGGCTCATAAGTTTACACCCTGGGAATTATCTTCAACCCCTCATTCTCCTTCATCCCACATATCTCATCTCTTTCATCCCAACCTTCTTTCCACTCATACAGTTTTCCCCTTAGTTCAAACTTTCATTAGCTTTTGCCTAGATTATTGCAATTGTCTCATAATCAATGTCCCTTCCTCATGTATCTTCCCATTTTGGTCCATCCTCTACACTGTTGCCAAAGTTATTTTTCTTAACTACAGATGTGGCCACATAGCACCCCTGGTCAATAATATCCAATGGCTTAACCAAGAATGAATTTGTAGTGGAGTTGTAAATCAGTACAGCTAATATGGAAAGCACTTTGGAACATTGTCCAAAATCCAAAAAAGTAACCAAACTACATATAATCTTTGACCTAGTGATGCTGCTACTAGTCCTATATGCCAAAGAGATCAAAGAGGAATGTACAAAAATGTTTATAGCAATTTTTTGGCAGTGAAAAAGAATAGGAAACTAAGGGGGTACCTATCATTTGGAGAAGGACCAAACAAATTATGGCATATGAATATAAGGGGATACTGTTGTGTTGAAAGAAATGATGAATAGGATTATTTTGGAGAAAAGTGTAAAGACTTGTTTGAAGTGATTTCAGGGTGAAGTAAGCTGAATTGGAAGAACAATTTATATGATAAAAATAATTTTGTAGGGACAAACAATGGTGACTTTAGAACTCTGATCAATTCATTGACTCTAAAGCCAAAGGACCAATGATGAGCCATGCATGTCGGGAGCTTCCCAACTCCTGACAGAGAAGCAATGGACTCAGAATGCAGAATGAAACATATACTTTTTTGTATATTTGGAGGTAAGAGTTCATTTTGCTTGACTATGCATATCTGTTTTTTAAAAGTGTTTTCTTTTTCCTTTTTTTGAGGTTTAGAGGGTATTGAAAGAAAGAAAATCAGTTCTTGTTCATTAAAAAAAGTAATTTTAAAAAATCCAACTGATTTAATTGCCTCTAGAATAAAACATAACCCCCTCTATTAGCTTTTAAAATCCTTCAGAAACTGGCCCAAATCTCTGTACAGCATCATTATATATTTCTCCATCAGCAAAGTGCTTGGAACATAACAGATTTTTAATAAATGCTTGTTGTCTTGACTTGACTCATATACTCTGCTGTTAAGCCAAATTGGCCTTCTTCATGCTCTTCACACTATATCCTATCTCTGTGTCTTTGTTCTGTCTGTTCCCAATGCCTGGAAGGCCTCTCTCCTTGCCTCTACTTCATAGCATCTCTCTCTTCCTTCAGCTGATGAGTAAATGCATTTTAAAGCATTTATTAAGTTATTTCTACATATCAAGCACTGTGCTTAGTACAGAGGATACAAACTGAAAAATCCTAGATGGTACCTGTTCTCAAAGAGCTCACATTCTAACTAGCGGAGACAACATACATGAGACAACGGTCTCTCTCTCTATACTCTTTTTCAGTGAGTTCATTACCTGTCATGGGATCAGTTTTCATCCCTATACAGATGACTCTTAAATCTATATATAAACTTCATGTGTCTTGGGAAGAAAAGGGAGGAGAGAGGGGAGGGGAGGAGAGGGAGTGTATTAATGAAATTTGTCCCATATCACAAAGTGCATGCAGGCCTTCTCCACCTGAATGTCTTCTAGGCATTTCAAACTCAACACTTCCAAAGTGGAATTCATTGTCTTCCCTACCTCAGTCAAACCTAGCCTTTGCCTAACCTTCTTATTTTTGTTTGGGATATGGGACATCCTCCAAATCATTTAAGTACCTGACTTGGAGTTGCTCTCCATTGTTTTTCTCCCAGCACCATTCAATTGTTTGCCAAGCTTTGTCAATTTTTCTACATTAATTCTCTTGTATGTCTTGTCAACATGCCACGTACATTGAATAGCCCAGGATCCAATCCTATCCATTGTACAAAACCAGAATTCCAAGGCATATTACACTATATCTGAAGAAAATTCATTTTTGAAAGCCTTCATATCTTTTGCATCTATGGCTATCTCTCCAACCATACAGCCACAACCCTACATTAGGCCCTCATCAAGTTTCTCTGTAATGAGCTGCTTTTCTAGATTGGTCTCCCTCCAATCTAATTTCCTTCCAATCCATCCTATACAGGACTACCACACTGATAAACCTAAATCAAAGGTCTGACCATATCACTTTCCTACCCAAGAATATCAGTCCTCCCCTCTTGCTTCTGGGATAAAACACACAAAAATCTAATTTGACATTTAAAGTCTTTTACCATCTGACTTCAAACTATCTTTCCAAAATTTATATTACTTTCCTTCTCCCTCAGGTACTCCTTGTTCCAGACAAACTGGCCTACTTGTCATTCCTTGGGCAGGATATTCCATTTCCCAACTCCACATCTTTCTATAGTCTATCCTCCATGCCTAGAAGGCTTTCCTTTCATTAAAGGCTCAGGTCAGGTGTCATTTCCTACACAATGTCTTTTTAATATCCCCAAGTATTAACAATCCCTCCCTTTGAGATTACTCTGTACTTGCTTGCTATGTATTTCATATTTACTGATTCCCTAGTAGAATCCAAACTTCTCTAGGGAAAGTTTTGTTTTTGTTTGAGATTTTGTGTCTCCTATAACTAATGTTGTGCCTGTATAGGTTGCATGGATTAAGAGCCAGGCCAGGACATCTGTACTTCTTCAGAAAGGTTTAAAATCTGAACCCCCACTGCACAATTAAAAGGGACCTCACCTTTGTGTACCACTGTTCACTGGAGACTTTGAGACTTTTCTATGACACAGATGAGGAGCCACAAAATACATATCCGCATTTTCTGGTGTTCAAAATTTGAACTTATAAAAATTAAGACTAAAAAGCATCTTTAGTTGCTCATCCCTTCCTTTCCCCCTCCCCTCTCCTCCCACAATGACTGTGTTTGGAGCCAGCTTGGCAAAGAGCAAAACATACTAAACTTAGAGAGGGAAAATGAGGTTGGGTCCAAGGCCATACACAAACAGCCTCATTAGATGTGTGACAACTGGCAAATCACTTACATTTTCTGTGTTTCAGTTTTCCCAACTGTAAAATGGGGATAGTAAGAGGAAAGCTCTTAGAAACTTCTCTTAAAATTCTGCTTTTGACTCTCTGGGCTTTAATATCTGTTCCCTTGGTGCCTTCTGAGGGGCTGAGGTCCCCTCTTCTGATCAGTGAGTTGCTACCCAGAACTTCAATGGGGGGAAGTGCCCAGACCAGACACATCAATTCCTTTCCTGGATCTACTCTAAATCTTCTGTACTTTGGCATCTTGCCCTCCTCCAGTGGGCACCTTTTGCTGTTTAGCTGCTCTTTTTTGTATTTTCTTCCTCCATTAGAAAATAAGCGCTCTGCTTTTCTTTTTGTTTATATTTATATTTCCAGTGACTAGCAAACAGTAAGTGCTCTCTATTTCTCTATCCATCTACCTATCTAAATCTCATAGTGCTATATAAATGTGAGCTCTTATTAGTATGCCCTAGATGGTTACTTAGCTTTAGTTCTGGCTCTGGGTTCAAATACACCTATTTTTTGGTAAAAAATTTACCACATTTTTTTTTTACCAATGGCTTGTGAGTTATGCATATCTCCATGACATTATAGAAACAACTTTTATTTCTATTCTTCTTCTACTTAACCTTCTTCCTCTTCTTCTCTTCCTTCTCCTTCTCCTCTTCCTCCCACATCCCCTTCCTTCTTCTCCTCTCCCTCCTCCTCCTCTTTCTCTTCCTTCTTCTTCCCTTATGACTCTATCAGTTGTCACCACAGTTCAAGATAAACAGTAAGTTGAATGAGGTTGACCTTTTGGGATGGGAGGAGGAAGTAGGGGAGAAGGAATCATTTCTTCAAAGTGGCATTTTAGACTCTAGCTTGTGGAAATTTATTTTGATTTTGGGACCCAACCTTTTGGCTGAGATTAGAAAGCCTTAGGCCCTCAGGGTCTCTCCCCTTCCTCCTCAGCTTCAGCTGAGCGAAAGAGCCCTGTGGGCTATACAAGATGCCAGGTCAGACAGCTGGGGGGAAAAAAAGCCCCCAGCTCCCTGAGCTGAGCAGGGCTATCTGAAGGATACCAGATGAGCACACCCCCCCCCCACCAGCTGCAGCTCTGACTGGCAGATTAGCTTGGTCTGTGGGGGCGAAGGAAGCCCCGAGATTTGAGTGGAGAGAAGAAAAGGTGTATATATACACCTGGGAGTTAGATAGAGAAAGAAAAGGAGGAGCAAGGAGGGAGACGGACTAGATAGAGAGACAAGACTGGAGAGGGGTGATTAGAGGGGAGCGTGGACAAGGACAGAAGAGAGTTCGGTTTGGAAAAGGAGAGACCGGGCTGACAAGGTTACAGGCCTTAATACAAACCAGGGAAAGTATAACGTGCCCTGAGGCCGGAGGCAGTGGCTAAGTCCCTTATTGTATTCAAGAAGTTTGGACAGCAGGTGGGAAAGAGATGCAGTGGAAAGAGACCACAGGAAAGCAGTCAGGTTGTACATTTATTTCCCTGTATTCCTAATTTTCAACAGTATCTCATAAATAAACTCTGCTTGGATTATTTGGTTAAGAGGCTTCTTAATCTTTAGTCTATCAGTTTGGGAGCAGTGTGGTGGAACTTTATAAACGGCCCACATTAAATTAACGAAGTCAGTCAAATAGTCAAAAGTCCCCAGATTAGTCCTCCAGTCAGATTAGCCCCCCAAATTAGGCTAGTCAATTTAAAAATATTCTAACAAGCTCATTGTTGCATTAATTAGATATTTATTCTATACCTACAATTTCTTAAGAAGCTTTGGTACATATCAAAGTGGCAAATATAACAAAAAAGGAAAATATCAGATGTTGGAGAGGATATGGAAAAGCTGGGATGCTAATCCACTGTTAGTGGAGTTGTGGAAAGATCCAACCATTTTGGAGAGCAATTTGCCTAAAGGGCTATAAAACTGTGCATACCCTTTGATCCAGCAATAACACTGATAGGATTATATCCCAAAGGCATCTCCCAAAAGAGAAAAAGACCTATTTGTACAATAAATACTTATAGCAGCTTTTTTGTGGTGGCTAAGAATTGGAAATCAAAGGAAAGCCCATCAATTGGGGAATGACTAAACAAGCTGTGGTATATGATGGCGATGGAATATTATTGTGCTCTAAGAAATGACAAGCAGGATGATTTGAGAAAGGCCTGGACTTATAAGAACTGTATAGTGAAGTGAGCAGAACCAAGAGATTATTGTGCACAGAGATAGCAATATTGTTTGATGAAGAACTGTGAATGACTTAACTATTCTCAACAATACAATGATCCAAGACAATCCCAAAGGACTATTGAGGAAACATACTATCCACCTCCAAAGAAAGAACTGATATTGATTGAACACAGATTGAAGCATGCTATTTTTTCACTTTCTTTCATTTTTTTTTCTTTTACTCAAGTTTTCTTATACAGAATAACTAATATGATAATGATTTGCATTTTTAAAAAAGAAGCTGTGGTACAAATGAGAGATGTAGATGATGTGATCCCTTACCTCAAGGAGTCTATAGCAAAGTATGGAAGATGATCACATGTAATCCTAAAGGAGTTCATTTGCATGGTTCCCCACCACCACCACAAAAGTCCATTTCAGCTCTTAGCCTATCATCCAGTGAAGTACAGAACAATTACAAAAGAGAACAGGAATGAGACTGATATTATATATTGGGTAACCTGTATTAAAATCAATCAATCAATCAATCAACAAACATTTATTGAGGGCATACTGTGTGCCAAGTAGCATGCCAAGCACTAGAGATACTAAGAAAGGCATAAAAACAAAATTAGTCCCTGCCTTAAAATAGTTTACTTGCTAATGAGAGAGATAACATGTAAATAAATAGCTACATACAAGATACATGCAGAGTAGAAGGAATCTTAGAGGAGAGGACTCAAGTGAATGAGTTTGCTGGAAAAGACCTCCTGCTGATGGTCAAATTTGAGCTTACTTTGAATAAAGTCAAGTAGAAGTTTCAAGAGGCAGAGGTGAGAGTGCGGGGGTGGGGGAGAAGCATTACAGGCATGATGGACAACCACAGCAAAGGCTTGGAGCTGAAGGCATGAGGATACTAAATGGTCACCAATTTAGATCTAGAAGGGGCCTTTGAGTTAAATTTAGTCCCACCCCCTCACTTTACAGATGAGCAAACTAAGACAAAGGAGTGAAAGGAGTGGTCTCATGTTACACCTGTATTAAGTAACAGAGCCTGGTCACCTGACTCCAAATTCAGGGGTTCTCCCTTTACATTACAAGGAGATAGAATTAGTCACAGGATGTTTTCTGGAAGAAATGAGGTCTGAATTGGCTCCTGGAGGAAGTCTTGGGTATGGATTGGCAGTCTGGGCAGGGGGAGGCATTCCAGGTGGAAAGGAAATGACCTGAGCCAAAATGCAGGACTGACATTAAGGAAGAAGTTGGTTGAGGGCAATAAGGTGAATGACTGGTTTGGAATGCGGGGGCCATGCTGAAAAGTAATAAAGGATAATGTTTCCTGCTGCTGCAAGGTTGAAAGGACTGCCTCAAAGGGACCAGCTTTCAATTTAGATCTAATATTTACAAGAAAGAAAAGGAAAAAAGGAAGGAAGGAAAGGAGGAAGGGAGAGAGGGAAAAAAAGAAGAGGGAAGGTAGAAGAAGGGTGGAAGGAGGGAAATAGGAAGGGGAGGAAGGAAGGGAAGAAAGGAAATGAGAGAAGAAAGAAAAAAGGAGAGAAAAAGGAAGGAACAAAAGAAAGAGGAGAAAAGTAGGAAAAGGAAGGAAGGGAGGGATGAAAGGAAAAAGAAAGAACAGAAAAGAAAGGAAATGAAAAGAAGTCCTCATAGAAGGCAGCATGCCAAAAATTTCTAACTAGGGTATCGTGAACATTTTGTCTTGGCTTCCTCCTGCCCTTTCTTTCCTTCACCTTGCTTGCCTCTGTATCTGTTTTCCCTCAGTCTGACTTTGATACTATTCAGTCCTTCTTAGTATTTTTAGATTACTTTTGATTGAAAAGAAAAAAAATACTCCAACTGTTTCACTTTTCCTTCCCCTACTTCTCATTTTCTTTCTCCCCACTCTGGTGAGTATACATTTTTACTTTTCCCTTACACCTACATTTTCTTCTCTCTCTATTTTCCTTTTGATCCCCATGTGTCCTGATTCCCTCTTCCTTTCTTCCTCCTCCCCTCCCTCTGTATGTACCTCTCCTTTCAGCTTTGGAGTCAGGAGCCAATATCTGGTCCTTCAAAACCTGCCCTACCCAGAGGGCCCCAGACAACACTTTAGAATAATCTTACTGTCAAGAAAACTGCCTGGACTAGTTCCCAGGCAGGGAGGAGCTGCGGTTAGGGATGCACTGGCCAAGAAGCTTCTTGTCTGCCTGAGTAATGGGGTAGGAGAATGGTCAATTCTCAACCATAAATGTAATGTCAGCAGTTCCATAGGGCAGGTGGGAAACTCTGTGCTGCTAAACCTTCCACATCCATTTCAAAAGAGGGACAGTGTGTTGACCTTAGTGTCTTTGGCTGTTGGATCTTTTTTTTTTTTTCAGGGCAATAAAGGTTAAGTGACTTGCCAAGGGTCACACAGCTAGAAAGTGTTAAGTGTCTGAGGCTGAATTTGAACTCAGCTCCTCCTGAATCCAGGGCCAGTGCTTTATCCACTGTTCCCCCTAGCTGCCCCTGGCTGTTAGATCTTATAGGCACTGAGGGGGTCTGAGGAAGAGGAGGAGGACAGAATAACAACAAAAATGCTTCATATTCTTACAGTCTGGGAAAAACCAAAAGCCCCCAACTCAAATCCTAACTCCGTCATCTGGCTTCCCTCTTTCTATCATAATGCAGAAGGAGTAACAGAAGGGAATGCTCAGGCTCTCTTTGATCTCATCCCAGTTCACGGAGTGTTTCTCTCCCTCCCTGGTCCCCTACCCCCAAGGCCTTTCTCCTCCCTTCCCTCCCTACCCCCTGCCCTGCAGATGATTCACTCTTTCATTCCCTCCTCCCCACCCCACTGCCATCTGTTTTCCTAATGATGGCATCAGATGAGCTGTTTTGTTGGTTTTCATCATATAACAAAGCACCCTCCATGCTAACTAACTTGTATCCTTCATTTACTCCTCTCAGAGTGCTTTAAAAAAATTGGTGTCTTCCCTTGTCTCTCCCTTTTCCCCCTCCCCCACTATTTTCTATCCCCCACCCCTTAACCTCACCCTCTCTCTTTGGTCTCATGTGCATCACGATTTCATTGAGACATTGGATCGAATGAAAGAGAGATACAAATGAAAAGGGGGATTAATATGTGCATGTATTTGGCACTGGGGGGATTTGGGAGTGGGGGTGCTGGAAGACATGGCAGGCCAACTGCTCAGCCTCCAGTGAGCAAGGATGAGCCAGGATTACCCAAGTGTTAGTGCTAAGTAGCTTAATTATTCCCAGTGAGAGCTTTGGAAGACAAACCGGTTGTGGTTCAGGATGGAATAAGTAAGTGTTTGTCACAGGCCAGTTCCAGGGTGGGAAGGTTTCAAGTCGAATGGAGAGCTCCCCCACTTCCCTCACATGTCAGTTCTCTTTAAGCACTCCCTTCTGAGAGAGGGTCCCCTGAAACCTTATACTTTTTTTTTTGGCAGGACAATGGGGGCTAAGTGACTTGCCCAGGGTCACACAGCTAGTAAGTGTCAAATGTCTGAGTCCAGATTTGAACTCAGGTCCCCCTGAATCCAGGACTGGTGCTTTTATCCATTGTGCCACCTAGCTGCCCCAAAACCTTATACTCTTACCCCCCCTTCCAGAACTACTATGCTTATATTTTACCTTGTGTTAACTCCAACCCTTCTGATTCCTTAAATTACTGATCATCTACGACGTTGCTGACCCAGAAAGTCAACTAAAGAACATGGGCTTGAAGAAAATGTGTCTTGAAGGAACAGTGGACCAACATAAGTCAAACAGAATACCAGTTTTGGAGTCTGAAGCTCTGGGTCCAAATACCTCCACAGTTATTATCTATAATGATCTCGAGCATATCACTAAACCATTCTGGTCCTCAGTTCCTTGTCTATAAAATAAGGGGATTGGCCTTGATGACATCTAAATTCTTTTCTTGCTCTAAATCATTCATCCTCTGATCCTACTATTTGGTTCCAACTCTAGCTTCCAAATCATCGAGCCTATTTTCAAATGTAAAAAAGAATGCTTATGGAAACGTTATTTCTTCTTCAAATGAAATCATGTATGTAAAGTGCTTTTGCTAAGCTTAAAGTACTAAAGAAAGGTTAGTTATTACGAGCTATAATTATTCCTTCACTGGGTCAAGACTTGATTACATCTACAAGTAAAAATACTTTCACAGATACTGTTAGGTACTCTTAAAGTCCATGACAAAACAGAAATTTTAGAGATTTCACTCAAAGAAATCTCAACTTCAGAGGACCCATCCCCTAATTTGTGTAGGTTTCAAAACGTTCAGAGTCATGAGGAAAAAGTGAATGAAAGGATCTTCTAATGGGGTAAAGAGGTATGGTGAAATACTCACCTTTACTTTAGGTCAGGACCTGGGAGAGGAATAAATCAGCTTACCTCACATGACTGGATGCAGTGAACCAGACTGGGATCTGGGTGCCATCTCCGTCTTCCAGTACACACTATGTTCTGAGAAGGAGAGGGAGGAAAACAAAGTATTATTTCAGGGGGAAGAGAAATTAAGAAGACCCATAATGGGGGCAGCTAGGTGGCATAGTAGATAGAGAACTGGCCCTGGATTCAGGAGGATGTGAGTTCAAATCCAGATCCAGACACTTGACATTTACTAGCTGTGTGACCCAGGGCAAGTCACTTAACCCTCATTGCCTTGCCAAAAAAAAAAAAATTTAAAAAAGAAGACTGATAACTTCCCTGAGCTTAGGTCCACTTTATGAGATTCATATATTCCTGTGAGTTCCACCTACTAGAGTTAAGCCCCCAGGACATTTTCCTATAAGAAGGCAAATACTTGTTAGTAGATTTTCTTTTAAATTTCTGTATTTGCAGTCCAAGGAACTGGACTGGAATCTTGATTTGGCCTCTTACTTTCTGTATGACCTTAGGCAAGTCACTGCTCTCTGGGCTTCAGTTCTCTGAGTAACACGATGGGACTGGACAAGATGACTTCCAAGGTCCCTTCCAACTATAAATCTATGATCCTACTTTCTATTGAAAGGACCACAGCGAGTTGAGCTTTCCTGAAATCTTCCAGACTCATAGTATAGCCTTATAGGAAGTAATCAGGCTCTGAATAGACATGGCCCCTGGACCTCTGATCCCCATGATGTAAATGACTAAATAAGGAATAGAAGTCCATTGAGCTCTCACTGTGCTCTTGTCAAAGCTATAAATCCCTCCCTTCCATAGGCCATAAAAGGGGGAACACTCATTGTTTAAGCACCTCATAAATACAGCCCTTTGAAGCAGCTGGGGATCAGCATGACACCAAAGGAAAGCTTAAGGAGGGGGCAGTTCACTCCTGCCCAACACCCAGTACTCCCAGATTTCAAAACATCACTGCTGGATGCCCATATGACTGTGTTTGGAGTCCTGTGCCCTGAGTGGAATGAAAACTCATTGTTGACATATCTAAGTACTTTTCAATATTGCTGGATTCTGAGGTTCCAAGGAACTCTCTGCAGAGAAAACAGCCTGATCCAAAACAGAAACAAAAGCTTTCTCCTCATCTGGCTACCTTCTCTACCCCCCTCCCCCAAACACACACAAGCACCAGTATTTCAATAGCCAATATTATGAAGAAAGGAACAGTCTGGTGAGGTGAGAGTTCTTCCTTAAAAAAAAAGAAAGTTTATGCCTCTTAAAATTGAAGCAATTTACTTTAGAATGCTTACACAGTACAACAATCAGACTACTGATACACATATTAGACAGTTCAGCCAGGTGAATGATCAGGATGATGACCAATTAAAACAGGACCTGCCAGACTTATTTTAAATGGGGGAGGGGAGGTCATGGTGGGTGGTGAGGCATTTTTACTACACAAATCATAGAATAGCCATGCCCCCCAATAAAATCCCAACCATCTGAACCCATCTAATTTAGAATTGTGATAAAAACAAAGATATAGTTAAAGGCTATGTTGCATTGTGGGGAGAAAAAGAATGTCAAAGAAAACAAAAAGAATAAAAGGGATGGATGATGATGAGTTGTGCCAACTTAAAGGAGACTACTCAGGGCTGCTTTAAACCACTTTAGAATCACTCATTTATATGTAAACAATTAATGTACATAAATGATACTTGGCTAATTTATCGAATCAGGTCTCTCAAGAGTCCTGCTTGGCAATAGCTAGTAGTTTTGCTAGTTGCAAATAACAATTACTATTCATATATTTTAAAATATTCTGTAATTCAGGTGGGTATTCTTCCCTAATAGTCTAAATTCTGACAAGTATTATAGTTATTTGTTTGCATACATGTCTACTCTCCCCTAAAAGATTATAAATGCCTTATGGGTCAGGATTGGTTTTCATTCATCACTTTATTCCCCCTCCTCCCACACAGGCTTAACATACTGCTCTCCATCTATCAAGCATTCAATAAATAGCTAGATGAAGGAATCAAAAGAAGGAGATGCTTGATCTTGTTTAATAATACTCATAGCTGAACCTGCAAGGCATTTGGAGAAAGAGACAGAATCCAGTATGTTCTGAGGAATCAAATCATCACTGATCACTAACAACTTGTCCACCATCTCCTCCCAGATCCTGAGAGACATAGCCTGGCATCCTGAACCCAAGATCTGGGGGAATGGAAAGAACGACAGACCTGTTTGTAGCTCAGCACCCCTAGATATAATTGAGGGACAAATCACTGTGAAGCTGGGGCCCATCTCCCTCATCACCATGAGCAACAGCTGCTGACCAACTACTAATAACACATGGAAAACTCCAGGAACCTTCGGGGTGACTCTACCCTCAGAACAGCAGTCCTGTTTCCATTGAGGAAATTCTTGTGGACAAGGAAACAGCCATCTACACCAACTGAGAACTAATTCAACTCATAGGACAGGCAAGCCAGCCTAGCTAAAACCATAAGAGACCCTGAAGAAGAGACAAGGCAGAATGCCCAAAACAGGTTAAACTACCACAACCATCTCTACTCACACCCTAAGAAATATCCCAGGAACCTGAACCCAAGAGTCTTGGGATTATAAGTGCTTCCACCCAATATGGAATGGTTCAACATCAGAAACTGATAAGATTTTATAATTGGAGATGACATTAGAAAGAGGGATGCTAAGGACCACTGGACTTTTCCATTCCACCAAGGGAAAATCTTTACATCCTTGGGGTAAACGTCTCCTTAATTCACTGATGATGGGTTTGAGGTCTGTTGGTTACCCTCAAATTGGTTTATCTTATCTGCTGAGATGTTTCATGAAGTTGTGGCCACTGGGCATGCTATGGTTTCTTGGAGTCACAGATGAGAGTTGGGTGAAGGTGGATACCAAAAGTAAATGAGCAGCCTTGTAAAGGGCTTGGCAAGTCCTCACACCAGAGGTAGTAGTCCTCCTTGAACACCCCTATATAATTGCATGTCCTTGTCAAAACATAGCATGTGCTCCAGATTGTTCAAACTTCCCCAGAGGTCAATTAATCAAGAATTGAGTACCAATAAGGCATGAGACACTGGGTGATTTGACCACTATATTGAATTTAGTTGTTCTACCCCAGCTGCTGGAAATGAGGAAGCAATTTTGAGTGGCAAGTCCAGGTGGGGGATGGAGCACAGGCTTGCTGAAGCTATCAACTCAACAAAACAAAATTTTGTTTCCTGGTTGAAGAGCAAGTAAGCTTGAGGTTATTTACAGACCAGAGCACAGACCAGGTGAGTAAAGAACCTGCCATTCCTTAAATCAAACCACCTTAAACCCCCTGAATCTTGGGACAGTGCAGCCTGGAAGCAGTGCCCCACTTTAAGAAGGAGTTAAAGGACAAGAAATAGGTGGGCAAGATGAGCAGACAAAGATGTGGACCATAGAAAGTTTCATTAGTGACAAGGGAGATCAAGGTTCACCCTCAGAAGAAGATATCAATGTCAGGGCTCCTACATCCAAAGCTTTCAAGAAAACTATGAACTGGTCTCCTGTCATAGAGCCATAGAGGCACTCAAAAAGGACTTTGAAGATAAAGTAAGAGAGGTAGAAGAAAAAATGAGAGCGATGCAGGAAAGTCATGAGAAAAAAAGTCAACAACTTGAAAAGCCAAATGGAAAAGCTCTGTGAAGAAAATAATAGCCTAAGCATTAGGATTGAACAGACTTTATGAGAAACCAAGACACAATAAAAACAAATCCAAATGAATAAAAAAGATAGAGGACAATGTGAAATATCTTTTTGAAAAAACCACAATCCTGGAAAATAGATTCAGGAGAGATAGTTTGAAAATCATTGGACTACATGAAAACCATGATCAAAATAAAAGCTTATACATCATCTTCCAAGAGATTGTCAGAGAAAATTGCCCTGATATTCTAGAAGCAGAAGGTAAGGTAGAAATTGAAAGACTCCACCAATCTATTATAATATATAATATTATAATATTATAATATATAATATATAATATTATAGCCAAATTCCAGAGATCTCGGGTCAAGGAGAAAATATTGTAAGCAGCCAGAAAGAAACAATTCAAGTACTGTGGTGCCATGGTCAGAATAACACAGGATCTAGCAGTTTATGCATTAAAGAATGGGAGGGCATGGAATATAATATTCCAGAAGGCAAAGGAATTGGGATTACAACCAAGAATCACCTACCCAGCAAAACTGAGTATAATCTTTGAGGTGAAAGAATGGGACTTCAATGAAAAAGATTACTTTCAGGTATTTGTGATGAAAAGACCTGAAACCAAATAGAAAATTCAACTTTCAAATATAAGACCCTGGAGAAGCATAAAAAGGTAAACAGGAAAAAGAAATCATGAGGGATGTTAAATAGTTAAACTGTTTACATTCCTACATGGGAAGATAATACGTCTAACTCATAAGAACTTTCTCAGTATTTAGGGCAGATGATAGGAATATATTTAGACAGAGGGCACAGGTGGCAATTGATTATGAAGGGAAGATATCTGTAAAGTATTTATTTTTTGTTTATCTTTTTGTAGGGTGGTCATGGTTGGATGGCATGACTGGTGTCATGGAGTTGATAGTGTCTTGAGTCTGAGGCCAGATTTGGGCTTGGGTCCTCCTGGGACCACGGTGGATGCTTTGTCCACTGTGTCACCTAGCTGCCCCATGATGATATCTTTAGGGTAAAATTGAGGGGGGAGAGGATTGTACTGGGGGAGGGGGAAGGGGAGAGGTAGAATGGAGTGAAATCTCACATGAAAGAAGCAGGAAAGGGCTTATGGAGTAGGGGAAGAGATGGGGAAGTAGCTGGGCAGGGAATGAGCCTTACACTCATCAGAATTGGCTCAAAGACCTTACTTTCATAAAAGTTGGCTCAAGGTGGGAATAACATACATACTTAATTAGGTGGAGTCATCTATCCAACCCTGCAGGAAAATAGGAGGGGAAGGAGACAAGGAAGGATGGGGGAAAGAAGGAAGGGAAGAGTAGGGGAGGGTGCAGTCCAGAGCAAAACATGTTTGTGGAGGGATAGGATAAAAAAGATAGAAAATAGAGTAAATATTATGGGGAGGGAATAGGATGGAGGGAAACAGTTAACAATAGTAACTGTAAAAAATTTTGAAGCAGAGGCAAGAGTAATGCATGATGATGATTATTATTGATTGATGGATTGCTGATGATTGGAGGAAGATGAGGATTGACTGATGAGGATTGATTACTCATGAGGACTAATTGATGATTAGGAGGACTGAATGATGAAGATAAGGATTGACTAATGATAAAGACTGACTGAAGATGATGCTGAGTATTGCTGTATGATGATTAATTGATGAGGATGACAAAATGTATGGTGTTTTGCTAAACTACTGTGAAGAAAATTCTTTGTCAAGTATAAGGTGCTATATAAATGTTATCTATTACTCTTGTTGCAATAATCAACCTCATGAATTTATTCTAAAGAAATCTCTCTTTAAAGTACTATATAAATGTAGTTTACTATTAAAAAAAAACTGATGAGCAGGATGTTATCAGAAAGACCTGGAAGGACCTGCATGAGCTGATGCAAAGTGAAATGTACTATATATACAAAATAACAGCAATATTGTGAGATGATCTGCTGTGAATGACTTGGTTATTTTCAGCAGTGCAATGATCCAAGACAGCTCCAAAGGCCTTATGAAAACTACAATCCATCTACAGAGAGAGAACTAATGGTATCTGAATACATATATTGAAGCATAATTTTTGTTAGTTCCTTTAACTAAAGTTTTGTTTTTGTCTGTTTTCTTTAACAACCTGACTAATGTGGAAATGTTTTACATGACTGCTCATGTATAACTTATATTGAATTGCTTGAGTTCTAGCTCTGTGATCCTGGGCAAGGCAATCAACCCTGTTTGCCTCAATTTCCTTATCCATAAACTGAGTAGGAGAAGGAAATGGCAAACTACTTCAGTATATTTGCCAAGAAAGCACAAAATAGGGTCATGAAGAGTCATATACAACTGACATGTTTGAACAACAATAACATTGCCATCCATAGCTGGAAGCTTATCTTGCCTCCAGGTCCTAGAATTTGAGACAGGACAGACAAGGCTATAGTATCTAGGTACATATATTTAGAAGTGGAATAAAGGCCACTGAATCCCACCTCTTTTATTTTATAGATAAGAAAACTGAGGCACAGAAGGTAAGTGACTTGTCCAGAGTCATACATGTAATATATATCCTGGGATTGCCTTGATTTAAGGTAAAACAATACATTGTTCTAATAGCAGAATGAGGGTGGTAGATGTTCAAGGTCAAGTCAGAAAAATGGCTGTGAGAAAGGAAGTAGAATGTTGGTCTGATCTTCCCCACAACTACTATTAGCAGATGAAAGATCAGTACAAATTTTACTTCTTCCCCTTGAAAGATCCCCACCAATAGTTGACATATTGGGTATGCAAGAATAGAGTACTAAGAGATTTGTAGCATTCTCTCAAGGGCTACCAGTTCACCCCCTGCTACAGATGCAAATAAAATATCTGTCAATAAATGGATACATAAGGGAAAAGTATATGAAGAAGCAATTATAGGAAAAAATAATAAATGCAACAAATATTATTAGATGATTACTATGGGCAGGACACTTCACTGAAGGCTAAGAATACAAAGAAAAAAACAACATCAAAACATTCCCTGTCCTCAAGGACCATGAAATCTATTAGGACAATATAATATGTACACAAATAAGTAAACGCAACTAACATAGCTAGGTGGCTAGACTGCCCGGTGGATAGAAGGTTGAGCCAGTGTCAGACAGACCTGGTTTTAAATTCAACTTGAGATACTCACTAGATATGACCCTGCACAAGTATCTTAACCTGTCTTCCTTAGTTTCCTAGTGTGTAAAATGGGGATATTAATAGCATCTATTCCCCCCTCTCCAGGATTGTCATGAGGATAAAATGAGATTTTGTTATGTGCTTTGCAAACCTTAAAAGATTATATAAATGCTAGTCATTATTATTGGCTAATATTATATAGAAGGGTATACAAAGTGATTTTATGGGGTTTTTAAATACAAAGCAATACAATATCAAGAGAGAGAAAGTGACAGCAATGGGGGAGGAAGGTGTGTTATGGTTCGGTTGGGAATAGCCTCCAACATGTAATGTTACTTGAGCTAGGTTTTGAAGGAAATTAGAAATTCAAAGGGCTGGGGTTAGGGAAGAAGAGAATATTGTGTGGAAATAGAACAATTGCCCAGAGTTGTACAAAGTACAATTGTACAAAGCCATGGAGTCAGGAAATAGAATGATGCACGTTTTTGTGTCCATAAAATAGCTAACTTGACAAGTTCACTGAAACAGAGAGTGCACAAAGGGAAATAATATAAAATCAGTTTGAAAAGGTAGATGAGAGCCATACTACCTAAGGCCTTAGGTGACATGTTGAAGAGCTTGCAGTTTATCCTTGTAGGTGATAGGAAGTAATTAAAGATTTTTAATTAAGGAAGTGACATACTCAGATCTCGGTAGTAGGAATATCAATTTGACATCTAGGTGGAGGTAAAAAAAAAAAGAGTGGAAGAGACTAAAAGAAAGGAAATCAAATAAGAGACCATTGCAGTTGTACACATGCGAGATGATGGGGGTCCAAACCAGGAGAGTCCTATTGAAAATCTGCAGAAAATAAGAGGTGGAATATGTAGTGGGCTTTTGTGGATTTGGGGCATTTAAATTGGACAAGAGGATAGAACTTATTTAAAGGAAGGAAAGAAATTCCATAAAAGTTAATGTCCATTGATTGAGGAATAATTATACAATTGTGGCAAATAAATATAATGGAATATTACTGCACCAAAAAAAATGAAGAATTCAGAGAGATGAGATTTATGTGAGTTGATTTAGCAAAGTAAATAGAAAAATAAAATTATATATATAACTACAACAATGCAAATGGAAAGAAGAATAAAATGAAATTGAGTTCAATATGATTATAATGACCAAACTACTCCAGAGCAGAAATGAAAAACATACCTTGTTCCTTTCATTAGAAAGGTGAGGGGATCTTAGATGAGAATGTCGAGTATGTTGTCACACAAATATGCTTTCAGACAGCTGAATTTTCTGAGCTGTATCTTCTTTTTAAATTTTTGGAATAAGAGACTAACTGGATGGAAGAGATGGGAAATATATATGAAGGGAAGAAGGGAGGGAGGGAAGAATAGAGGAAGAGAGGGAGGACGGAAGGAAGGAAGGAAGGAAGGAAGGAAGGAAGGAAGGAAGGAAGGAAGGAAGGAAGGAAGGAAGGAAGGAAGGAAGGAAGGAAGGAAGGAAGGAAGGAAGAAAGAGAAGGAAGGAAAAGAGATAAGGAAGGAAGAGAGAAAAGGAAGGAAGAGAGAGAAGGAGGGAGGGAATGCAATATTTTGTATATAAAGAGAGAGAGAGAGAGGACATCTCAGCCAAGCCAGGACAGGGCAGGGAATGTGCAGAGAAAGGAACAGTAGAGTTTGGCTAAAGTGTAGCATGCTTTAAGGATAGCTACATGAGAACAGTCCAAAGATAATGAAGCATCAACTGTGGGAATCCTTGAATGACAATTTAAGGAATTTGACTATTAATTGATAGGCAATAGGGAGACACTGAAGAATTTTGAGCAGAGGAGTTATATAACAGAAAGGTTATTCAGGCAGCATTTTTGAGAATGGATTAGTGAGGGTTGAGAGGAAATGAAAAAGCCTGGTAGGATACCATGGAAATAATCTTGGCAGACAGCAAAGAAAATCTAAACCCAAGTGGTAGTGGTTGGAATAGAGCAGAAAGGATGGACTGGAAAGGCATTTCTGTGGTGGAACCATCAGGACTCAGTAACTGACTGCATTTTGAAGTTGAGGGAGGGAGGGAGGAATCAAAGATAATAATTATGAAGGTTATAAACATGAAAAACTGGTGAATAGTAGTACCATAGTCAGAAGCAGGTTTAGAGGAAAATATAATAAGCTAATTTTGGACATTTTGAATTTGAGGTGACAGTATAACATCCACATAGATATGTGCTATCAGCAAGTAGACGTCATACAGCATGAGACAATTGGAGCTGAAAAGGACCTTTGAAGCCATCTGGTCCAACCCCCAATTCTGCCGCATTTTCCAAATAAAGAAATGAAGGTCCA
Organism: Dromiciops gliroides; assembly: GCF_019393635.1. Taxonomy (NCBI): domain Eukaryota; kingdom Metazoa; phylum Chordata; class Mammalia; order Microbiotheria; family Microbiotheriidae; genus Dromiciops; species Dromiciops gliroides. The sequence continues at coordinate 68,801,687 of NC_057864.1, read as the reverse complement.
TAGGGGTTAAATGACTTGCCCAAGATCACATAGGTACAAAATGCCAGTGGCAGAATTTGCACCCATGCCAACTGACTCTGGAGACAGGGAATTTCTCATTTTACCATGCTTTCTTCAAGAGCTGTGGGTATAGAACTGTAGTGAGACTGACTAGAGATATATTTGGTAACCAACTAAATATGGGTAATAGAGCCATAAGAATGGATGAAATTGTCAAGGGAAAAAGAGTACAGAAAGAAAGGAAGGGAAGGAGAGGGAATGGAATGCTCAGGTGGCAATTACACTAAATGGGTAGGAAAGAGGATGAAGACCAGATTTAAATACTAAGGAAAATCGACTTCAAGTACTCTAGGCACATTTAATCATGCTTTGTTTTAATGAATGGCCATTATTCTCCTTCCATTAAATCAGTCCCCAAGTGAACCACTTGTGGGCAATGCATTGTCAAAAATGCAAACTACCAACATTTAAACAAAACTGGGTTTTTAAAAGTCTAAATTATAGTACTATACTTTCTTGATATAGTCAGTACTAGGGGAACAAACATTTGTTGTTTAATATTTGCTTGCTGGTAGAAATGGTAAGATGCTCTATGATACTAGGAGTCATTGGGGTACTAATAGGATGTTCTCTTCACTATTGGGCTGGCAAAAAAATGTCTATTTGTTGATGAAGGAAAAGTCTAAAAATCACTACATCCCCCCTATTTTTTTAAATGTCTCTTTATAGGTTGTTATTGTTGTTACTGTTTGTCCTTCATTTTCAAAGAGGACCAATGACGTCACAAGTGATTTCTTTACTTGCAT
>NC_057864.1:68478381-68495881 GCF_019393635.1 Dromiciops gliroides | reverse complement strand
CCTGTTGTCTGTAAGACAGACTAAGTGCTGTTTTTACTGTAATTGTGCTGCAGCATATGACTAGGATCCTGTTTCCTAGAAAGCAGTGGTAGCTTCCCTGGAAAGCATTTGTTGTGATTTGCATTTTTATCCTAAAAATAGAATTCAAAGAAGTCCTGGGTAATTCAATTCAATTTATTAAGCATTAACCACTTTCCAGACATTGTGGTTGGGACTGGAGATACAAAGATGAAAAGCAGCACACAATTCCCCAACTCAAGGACTTTTTATGTTATTGGAAATGACACGAGCAGCAATAATCATGTTACAGAATAGAAGGTGGTGGAGGCAAAGGAGGACTCCAACTAAAGTGTTCTAGGAAAATTAGAGGAGAGCAAACTCCTTTGAAGTTGGAGGTGTGAGTGAACACAGTAGGATGCATGGAAGAAATGGCACCTAAACTGGTTTAAGAAGTATTTTAATAGGGCTTGATCAGAAGGTACATTCCAGGTCTGAGAAATGGCTTTCATGACATGGAAATGGAAAAAGAGAGGGCAAGAGAGGGGAAGAGCAAGAAGTCTAGTTTGATTTGATCATGGAATGCATGAAGGAGGGGGTATGAAATAAGTCTAAGGACATAGGCTGGAACCATATTTTAGAGAATATTAAATGCTAATCTGAATTTCTATTCTATCTACTAAGTAACAGTATAACAATATAACATTGAATAATCATAGATTTAGAGCCAAGAGGGCTTTGGAAAGTTATCAAGTCTAGCTCCCTCATTGGAAACTGAGCTTCATGTTGGTTAAAGGGATTGTGGTTTAAGAGCAAACTTCCCATTGTCCTACTGATCTGCTGAACTAGATTGCAGCCAAATGTGAAGGGTAAGAAGTAAAGAAGATAGTTCACATTTTTGTTGAGTCATTTCAGTCATGTCCAACTCTTTGTGACCCCATTTAGGGGTTTTCTTAGTAAAGATAATTGAATGGTTTGCCATTTCCTTCTCCAGCTCATTTCCTTCCTCACAGATGAGGAAGTTACTTGCCCAGGGTCACACAGATAGTAAGGATTTGAACTCATGAAGTTGAGTCTTTCCTGATTCCAAGCCTAGTGCTCTATCCACTGTGCCACCTAGCTGCCCCAATATTTCAAGTAACCTCTCCTTCTAGCCATTACATTCCAACTTCTCAGCCTTCTCAAGAATATAATAGTTTTCCTTTTTCTTCTTTCACCACTTTTTTTTCTCCAGGGATTAGAGTCTTGTCCTTCTACACTTTCCAAAACTCTGGACTTTAGCAAGCTTTCAAGCATAAAACTATATTTTTCCTTTGTAATGTAAGGTCCTGAAGAATATGGATGTTTTCGTTCTCTGTATATGCATCCCTAGTGTAAGTAATTGGTTGTGATTTGGGGTTTCTATGACCCCATCTTTGGCTGGGATTGGAGGCTCTGTCATGCGCCCGTTGCATGCTGACCTCACACCAGACACCCATATGCCTGCATGGGCCTGGCCAAATTATAATGAGGGAAGCCCCTTGATGACTAGAAGCCAGGTGAGGACAGGTCAGGTGGTTTTTGTCGTCCAGAAGATGGGCTGCTATCATTTATAGAGACACTTGTTAGTTCTGTCAATCAGAGTTGCCAGCCAATTAGCTTATGGCTGTGTGTGTGGTCAGCCCTTTTTCCTGTGAGAGAGGGGGCTGCTGGGAGAGAGACAGGAGGAGAGTACACTTTGGAGGAGTGAGAGAGGGAGCGAGACGCTTGGCCCGGACAGGGAATGCTGTGAAGCTGTTTCTCTTTGAAACGGCTGATTCTGGGTGGTGGTGTTTGCAGGTATATTTTTTCCTTCCCCTATTCCCTTTTTCATTGTCCCTAGTTCTATTAACCTTACTTGTGTTTTAAATTTGTTCCCATTAATAAACCCTGTTTTGTTTTTTGAAAGAGGCTGTTAATCTCCTTTCTTACCCCTATATTATGGCGAGCCACCCAATTAAATCTTCCCATACTAAATTTGGCTTTTACACTAGCACCTAACTCTGGGTCTGGTATGTAGTAGGCACTTGATAAATATGTGTTGATTAATTGAAATTAGGCATATGATTTTGTTTCTTGTGTTTCTGTTTACTGCTCATGTTTGTCTTGTCTCCCTCATTAAATTGGAAGTTGCTTAAGAGTAGGAAAGCTGGCTTATGCTCTTTTTAACATTAGTGATCCACAGATATAATAATAAACTGATAACTCAATATCATTGGTCCTCTTTGAAAATAAAGGATGAGGGGCAGCTAGGTGGCACAGTGGATAAAGCACCGGCCCTGGATTCAGGAGGACCTGAGTTCAAAGTTGGACTCAGACGCTTAACACTTACTGGCTGTGTGACCCTGGGCAAGTCACTTAACCCCTAATTGCCTCTCAAAAACAAACAAACAAAAAACAAAAAAACAAACAAAAAAAGAAGGATGAACAACAACTAACATTTTAAAATAATTAATTAGTAACTAACATAATATTGTAACATATTATCTAATTTCATCCTCATAATTTCCATAATAATGAAGATATCATTATCCCCTACTTCACAGTCAAAGAGAGAGAATCTCATAGGGGTTATGTGACTTGCCCACAGCCACATAGCTAGTGTCAAAGGCAGCATCTTAACCCAGGTCTTCTTAACTCAAAATCCAGCATTTGTATAGGGATAATTCAATAACTGATTGACTTAACCTTTAAAAAAAACAAACAAAAAAACCACCTCTTTTTTCACCTTCTCCCTGAGTAAAGTGCTTTTTGATTTGAGTCAGTACTTCAGTCCAAATATACCCTAATTTTTGTTCATGTTGTCTAGTCATTGTTCTCATGCCTGACACTTTGGCACCTCATTTCGGAGTGGTTTGCCATTTCCTTCTCTAGCTCATTTAACAGATGAGGAATTGAGGCAAACAGGGTTAAGTGATTTGCCCAGGTTGACATATCTAGTACAACTCAATTAGAACCCTAATTAATTTACCAAGGTCTCTTAAATGTTTGCCAGGGTAATTCCTTAACTTCATAATATTCTGAGATTGAAAATCCCAGGTACTACCATTGTGTGTGGACTGAACCACTGATCAGGTCCACCCACTTATGAGTCCTACTGGGAGGAACTGAGATCAATTTCCTTGTCAATTCTTGTGAAATAGAACGAAATAGCATCTCCCGAGTTTTATTTTCTGCATTAAAAATGGTTTTTAAACCTGATAGTGGGCATTGATAGGAAAAGGCTTTGGGGTCAGGTTGTCTGGTCACAGATTGGGTGTAGACATTTCTTTCTGGAAGATGTCAGAGTTGTGAATTCTATGATAAAAGAAGTAAGTGACACTTCACTCAGTCACTTTCTGAATGACCCTGAGCAAGTCACTTATCTTTGGTCTACCTCAATTTCCTCATATGTAAAAAGAAGATAACAATAGCACCTATTCCCCAGGGTTGATGTAAAAACCAAAAGAGAAAATACCCGTAAAGTATTTTGACCTTAATGTGCTATATAACTGTTCATTGCTGTTATTCGATGTTGTTGTTGTTATTATTGTTGTTATTTTGACCCTCCAGGATAACTTTTTCCATGCCCTAGAGCACAGACACCAATCCTCTTACCAGCTCAATACAAGGAATTAAAAAGAAATCCAGATTTTGAACAAAAACTAAAATATTGTTTCCCTTTTCTGTTTCTCTGGTCTTGCCAACAAAGGCATGGGGTAGAAAAGAACAGAAGCTAGCTGTGTGGCAAGCACATTCTGAATTAATCAGGCAGAACTGCCCCCAAAGGAAAAGTAAAGAAATATAAAAGAGAAGAGATGGGGTGTGAAATGCAGACAATCAGAAGTGAGAGCCCTGGAGAACAACCAGCAGAGTTGTATTTATTGGGAAACTGAGGGCGATTCTCACCTTCCAAAGCTCCCTCAGACACCTTTAAGCAGTTACAACCCAAAAACCCATGCCTGGGGACTGGACTCTGCAGGTTCCTAGTTGACTCCATCCCCTTCCCTCTTCCTCTTCCTTAAGTATTGGGGAATCATAAAGACCTAAACATGTTTTTAAAAGGTTACAGCTGGTAGGGCCAGTTACATCTATCATATGTCCTTCCAATCCATAAATTCCTCCCTGAAAGTATTAGATAATGCCCTAAGAAAAGTCACATAACGGTGAATGTCCAGACAGGCACTGTAGCACATGCTTCCAATCCCACCTGTTGCTGTGGAGCCCAAGGCTGGTAGATCAGTGTACAGAGAGGATAAAGCTTACCAGGTGGATGCACTAAGTGCTATACCAATATGGTGAGCCTGTTGTGTGGAAGGGTCATAAGGCTGCCTGAAGAAAGGCAAAACCAGTCCAGGTTGGAAAAATGGAATTGGTTCAAACTTCCATGATGATCTGGGATTGGGTTTATAAGTGTTCAAGTAGTCATTTTACTCTCAGCCTCAGCAAGATAGGGAGACCCAGTCTCAAAACAAAACATAAACACGGACATAAACATAAACACGAATGTCTAAGGAGTGAAAGAGGTGGATTATTGAGGAGGTTAAGCCAAAGAAACAAGAAGTGCATGTGACTGGCACAGGCACTGAGAGACTGAGAGAGGTAGTAGGATTATAGGCTCATGTCTGTGGCTTTTTTCTCATGGATAACTCTCATTTCCAAACTCCTGAATACTCTCTCCCTATCTCCTCTTCTTCACCCAAGTCCCACCCCTCAGAAACCTGGCTGACTCCCAAGTCCCAAAGCTAACACCTGTGTGCCAGACAAGCAAGTACTAAACAACTAGGTTCCAAAGACAGCTGCAAGGAGACACCCCATACGCTACTTGGGCCAAGCAGAGGTAGAATCCAGGAGAGATAGCTCATGGCACAATTAAGGAAACAATCCTGGTTTTATTTTTACCTCCCCCCCTCTTCACCCTTCTCTTTTTCCTCTCAAAGATGCTGCTACATCAAAATCTGACCCTGTGCTACTTCTGAGGAGCTAAGTGTTCTCGGTATGGATGTCACTTGGTGCTCATCCAGGTGAAAAGTAATATGCAGCATTTTATATTAGGTAAAAGGTTTTTAAAAACCCTCTTCAGTGAACTGGAGAGAAGGTTTGAGAAGAGAAGATAGCCTCTTAGTGTGCCACACAAAGAGACAAGAGATGTCAGGGTTAGGGGAGTTTGCAGAGAGAAAAGTCATCTTAACAACCAGTAAAGCTTTGCAAACTTGGGCTCTCCACCTGTTTAATCAAGACAGCAAATACTAGAAATATAAAGTTAACTCAGCTAGACTTCCCATGCCAAGACACCAATGTGGCTTTCCCCACAGCCTGTATTTGAGGCCACTCTCTGGGTTGGCCATTGTTGCCCCAAGCAGTGGGATTTATCTTCTCCCCTTGAGAGACTGTGCTCAGCCTTTCTATTGAGTAGAGTTTATGGTTATCAAAAACTAAGGCCCCCCCAAAACCCAAACAAACAAACCAGAATGAACCCAGGAATCTGGAGAGTATATGGTAGGCAGGAGGCACCTCCTGGCCTCTCTTATCCTTTCCTGGTCCAGGTCTTTGTCCCAATGATCCTTTGACCACACAGAGAAAGCCCCAGTTTCCAGAAATCTCCTTTCACCCAAATTCTTACCTGGGTTTGTTTGTGTGTTTGTCTTTTAATTTCCACTACTCTGGGAAAATTTGGAAGGGAGAATGGATGTTCTTGCCTTTTACCATGTGCTCTGATCTTAAATATTTGTAGATGGTCATCATCTTCTATTCTCATTCCTCATTAACTTGATCCTGAGAAGTGTTTGAAGTTTTGTTTTGGTTTGGTTTTTACTTGCTAAACTTAAGAAGCTGTGTATGAAGAGATTTATAAATTGCAAAGCAATATAGTATGTAAATGCCATCTATTATTCACTAATTTGGCATGAATAAGCTGGGGTGACACTGGACTGGAAATTCAGATACCTGTCAGTCATAGCTCTGATGCTATCTAGGAGACAGCAATCAAATCATTCCTGGGTCTCAGTTTTCTCACCTGTACAATGGAGATAAGGAAGCTTGCACAAACTACATCACGGGGGTTGGTGGGAGGAAATAACTATAGAAATCTGAGCTGTTAAGATAACCACCTGTCATAGTGCACATGTAAACATACCAAATCCAGAGCCAATCCCATTACCCCAGCTTAACAATTTCCATGTTCCACCTGCCAACTATTGGCAAACTGACTGAAGTGCTTCACATGGTCTGGTAACAGGCTCATTAAGTGATTGATCTTTGATCAAAGTGTCAATGTGGGGTATTCAGCCCTCATCTCCTAGCATTTTTTAAAGAGCTCTCAATCTGGAAAGATTGTTGGTATTGTTTTTAACGTGATACATTAAAACTAGTTATGAGAACATTGACTTTAGATGGCTAAGACTGTAGAACAGAGGATAGAGATCGCCTTTTCTGAAGATCATTAAGAATACGATAGAACTAAATCCTTCCTCCATCTAGCCTTTCAGGTTTAAATCTAAAGGAAGAACAGAAGTGATGACTCCCCACTCAAAGCATCCTCCAGTCTATGATTCCATAATAATAAGATCCTCTGATGATTTAAAAACTTTCTTCCATGATGATCTATATTTGTAATGAATGATGGTAAGATCCTAGACCTTGAGATACTGGAAGAGAAGTTGTTAAAGCAGAAGAATGAATAATTCTAGTAGTAGTAGTAGTAGCTTGTTGGAAACTGTAGTACAAAACGTACTGGATCTGGAGAGCAATTGGAACCACAGTTCAAATCCCAGCTCTGCCACTGACTAGCTGAGTGACAATGGCAAGTTACTTAACCTCTAAGGGCCACAGCTGTGTGACCCTGGGCAAGTCACTTATGCTTGTCTGTCTCAGTTTCTTCATCTATAAAACGGGCATAATAATAGACTCGCCCTTTGCAAACCTTAAGGTGTCATATAGGTGCCCATTATGAGTATCCTATGACATTTCCTTGAGGTGGTTCAGTCTGCTGATTATCACCAATTTAGCCAGTATGCATCTGGTTTATACATAGTTCTGGCATGTTGCCCCTCCCTTTAGACTATGAGAGCAAGGATTTGCGTCTGTTGTTGTTGCTGCCTTTTTTTGGTATCCCCAGAACTTTGCTTAATGCCTGACACATAGTGAGTATCTAATAAAGATATTTATTTGACTTGAAAAAAGCTATTGATATGCACTAATTTTTTTTTTTTTTTTTTGCGGGGCAATGGGGGTTAAGTGACTTGCCCAGGGTCACACAGCTAGTAAGTGTCAAGTGTCTGAGACAGGATTTGAACTCAGGTACTCCTGAATCCAGGGCCGGTGCTTTATCCACTGCGCCACCTAGCTGCCCCAATATGCACTAATTTTTACAGGTGTTTCTGCCTAAAAGAGTAGACCATATCAATTTTCAGGGTCCCTTCAGACACATTTTTTTAAAGATTCCTTTTTCCTCATTTATACCTATAATTTTCCCCTAGACTTGTGATTTTATCCATTCAGGGAAACTTCAGGTGAGGAAATTCTCTCTATCAATGAAGATCAGTAACAGCTCTCCAAGTTGTAGTTTTAAAGTTGCCTGACCACTGAGAGTTTAAATGATTTGTCCAAGGTCAAACAGCCAATACATGACAGATGTAGGACTTGATCCCAGGCCATTCTGGATTTAAGGATGCATCTCTATCCACTATACCATGCTGCCTTTGTGATATCCTGTGGAAAAACATTAGGAGCAAGCCAAATGATTCCCATTTTACAGATTTGGAAGTAGAAGGCTTTCCTACCTCCACCACTCTCTACACAAACATACAACCATTTAAAACAAAACAAAACAAAAAGGCCCAGGTTAGTGATAATCTGTCTAATGAATTTGAACCCAAAAGTATAAATAAAAATGTTAATTATTTTAATAAATGAATGAATGAATAAAGAGAATAAATACATAAATAAATGGATGAGTGGATCAATTTATTAATTAATTAATTTGGAAAAAAAGATAGACCAATGACAAACTTTGGTCTAAAACTTCCAGGTCAACCCTCCATTTATTTTTCTTTTTTTTTTTTTTTTTAGTGAGGCAATTGGGGTTAAGTGACTTGCCTAGGGTCACACAGCTAGTAAGTGTTAAGTGTCTGAGGCCGGATTTGAACTCAGGTACTTCTGACTCCAGGGCCGGTGCTCTATCCACTGCGCCACCTAGCTGCCCCTACCCTCCATTTATTTTTATAAAGCACCTCTAACTGTTGAGATGTCTAGACCAGTGGCATCAAACTCAAATAAAAATAGGGTTCATGAAAATCCCCCAAGGATCAAATTGACTTAGAAAACCACATATTAACTTTATATATGTTTTATTTAATTTTTATTTAACATTTCCCAATTACCTTTTAATTTGGTTTGGGCTGCACTGATTGAGACGTGTGTTTGAATCCTCTGGTCTACACTACTTGGGCTATCCTTTAAAGCCCTGTGTCAAGGACGTTTGAGAACAGTAACTGGGATCTAATCCATCCTTTTTTCTCCCATCGTACTTTATTCACAATGGTTGTTTTTAATAAATATTTCTTGTATGGCACACAGTAGGCCATCTGATTGGACAGTCTAATGAGGTCCTATATTCAGCCCCAGCCTGCCAAGGTCAGCCCATGGCTCTGGCTGAGCACTGAAAAGATGGCACTACTTGACTATCTAGAGGAAGTAAAAGTCATAACAAGGTTTCTAGCATTAAACCTGTGGAAGGATCATAAGGAGCAGCTGCAGTGGATAGAGTGTGAGGCCTGGAGTCAGGAAGACCTGGGTTCAAATGTGGCCTCAGGCACTTACTAGCTAAATGACTCCATTAACTTCTGTTTGCCTTAATCCACTGGGGAAGGAAATGGCAACCCATTCCAGAATCTTTGCCAAGAAAACTCCATGGACAGTATGGTTGCCAGGGTGAGGAAGAGTTGGACATGACTGAACAACAATAGCAACAACAACAGAGTAGGCACTTAATAAATGATTACTGATTGAGAAGTAGTGAGTAAATATGGTGGAGTAGAAAGAACACTGGACTGGGAATCCAGGGTCTGTCACTAACTAGCTATATGATCTTTAGTCAGTCATTTGCCTAGGCCTCAACTTCCTGATCAGTAAAATGAAAGTCTTTAACAAGATGATCTCTGGAGCCTCTTCCAACATTGCAATTTCCCAATGCCTGAAGAAAGAAATATAGGTTAATATTTTAGCCTTACCACGGACCTCTTTGGAACTTGGGGAGTCCATGTAACTTCAGTCAACATTTGAAATCTAGGAGGGGCAGGTAGGGAACCGTGAATGCATAAGTGAGAAGAAGGGAAAGAAAATATGGAAGAACGAATGGGATGGAAGGAAAATAGGGTCAATAGGGTCATTCAAGGATCAGAAATCTGAACTTTGGAATGAAACCTTCAGAGAATTGATCTAAATTTAGTTCAAGGCCAGGATGTTCTAAGGGGAATTCTCCTCGGTGGCCCACCTAAAATGGTATCCTGACCTACTCAGTAGGACTTTCAATGAAGAACCCACTCAATTACAGCAGAGTCAGGGAAGTGGATATGCTGGTTCCCCTTTTCCAAACCTGTTTTCTCCTATTGCTCTAAAGATTAGCACTTTTCAGAAGATGCCTTAAGTTTGTTCTTCTTGGCCCTTAGGGACAGAACTAGAAATGAGGAGGAGAAGTTACAGAAGAACAAGTCAAGACCTGTTGGTTGGATATAGAATGAAAACAATTCCTAACAATTCTGTTCCGAGGTGGAATGGACTGACATCATTGAAGGCTATGGAACTATTTCTCAGGGAATTGTAGGGGAGATTCCCACTCAGGCATGGGTTAGAACCCTTGTCCTCTGAGATGCCATCCAGTTCTAAGATTCTAGGACTTGGATTCTGGTTTGAAGGGAAGCTAAGCCAGGTTCTAGTCATCTCCTGTAAAATGTCAGAAACTCTCAGGCCATGGGATGTATGAATCACAGAATGAATCAAAAATCCTAATCCCTAATTAAGATGACACTGTAAGATACCTGGAGTTAAATTTACTATGTTAACATGGGTATGGGGAGGGAGTGAGATTCTGGAACATGTGGATAAATGCTTTTTTTTTTTCTCACAAGTAGCTAAATGTTCAGTGTCCCAGCCAGCTACAACCCAAAGATATCACTTTCACCAGTCACCATGGTGCTGAGATGTGAACTTCCTGGAGTTTCCCAACCCCACCTTCCCAGATAGGGTTATTTCCACCCCTTAGGAAGGACCAAGCATACAAAGGCAGAAGTCCAAACCAGGTGCAGATCCAAATTGACATTTCCCCGGACAAGATTTGTGGACTGTTGCTGGCCACCTTGTGCATGAAGCAACACTGCCACCTAGTGTCACACACAGGAAGTATTCCCAAAGGTCCAGACTCTCTGGGGTTCCCTTCTCAAGGGCCTTAGTGAGACCCAGTGGTCAAGCAAAATATGCCATGTGTTCCATGGAGTACAGGTTGTAGAGAGGGAAGTATCGGGACTTGAGTTTGAAGGACTGTGGGATAAAACATTAGGACCACTCCTCTATGCTTTAAGACTTTCTTAGGACTAGATATTGTTTCTCTAGCAGAACTATGGACAGGGTGGGATGAGAAGTGTATGGAAGGTTTTGTGGGAAGATAGGAAATGAATCAAATATAAGCCTATATGAAGGAGGTTGATAGTTTTCATAGTACTCCGCCACCAGGGCCAGAGCTAAATGAGGCTCCTCAGAGCAGAGAACGCTGGAGTAGAAAGAAATCTGAGAGAACAGCAAGGGACCCTATTGAACGACTAGTTCAAGCTTGTCATCTAGATGAAGAAAGCAAGGGCCGAGGAAGGGAGATGGCTTGCCTTAGGTTACATAGCTTGTGGAAGAGCTAGGAGCAACATCCAGCTCCTGGCTTTATGTCACATTGTTTTTGGCCCTCTTGGAAACCTGGTTGGAAATGTCCAAGAGTGAGTATCCAGCATCAGCCCCCACCTGTCGAACAGTGTCCACATCAACTGTTTTTTAATGTTTGAGTAAGCCCATTAAATGAAATTGGATGGAAGGCGGAAAAAGATGAGGATGATTTTTGTTTCCTGTTTATCCTTCCATCCTTCTAGGAAGAAGATGGGGGAAGAGGAGAGACCTAAAATAAAAAGTCATTTTACCACAAGGGTAGCAGGGCTTTTCCAGATTGATCAGTTGAGACAAGAAACCTCGCAGTGTAGCTTACATAGTAATAAAAAGGGGAGAAGGGAATTTATAGCCAATTTTGGACAATCAGTGGGTTTGGAAACTTTAGATAAGGACTTTCGAGAAGATCTGGAGCCATAAGAAAATTCCACAGTGCCCAAGCCCACAGGCACTCAAAAAGAAAAATTGAGAGGACAGGTAGCAAGCATTGCCTTTCTCCAGGACAAGGGATTAAAAATTTCGAGTGGCTCCCATTTCTGTAGTTCACTAAGGTTCCCAGAACACTTTCTAAGTGTGGTGGGCTCTGAGAGTTTCCTCTTTGTAATTTTTTTTGGATTCCACTCTGCTTTAACCCAGCCAGGGAATTGGTCCCAGGTCCCCTTTCCCTGCTACTGCAAGAGCAAAGTTACTGTTCTTGGGCCGAATTGCAAGAGAGCAGTCTCCCTGGCAGAAGAGGAGGCAGTGAGGAGGAGAAAGCTGTAAAGCAGCCAGCCCTGATCAGAGAATCATCTTATTGTATTATTTCATGCTCTTGGCACCAGAAGAAGGATTTCCCCCTCCATCTCCCCACCTTCCCCCAGCCTCCAGCCGTCCTGCCTCCCCTCCCCAACATCCAAAAATGAAGGGAGGGGGAGGGGAGACTAAAAATTACATTGTCAATTTTCTGAGAATCCCAGTCCCCAAAGCTTCCATTACAATCCAAGGTTGGAGAGAGAGAGAGAGAGAGAGAGAGAGAGAGAGAGAGAGAGAGAGAGAGAGAGAGAGAGAGAGAGAGAGAGAGAGAGAGAGAGAGAGAGAGAAAAGAAGAAGAAGAAGAAGAAGAAGAAGAAGAAGAAGAAGAAGAAGAAGGAGAAGGAGAAGGAGAAGGAGAAGGAGAAGGAGAAGGAGAAGGAGAAGGAGAAGGAGAAGGAGAAGGAGAAGGAGAAGGAGAAGGAGAAGGAGAAGGAGAAGGAGAAGGAGAAGGAGAAGGGAAGAGAAGAGAAGAGAAGAGAAGAGAAGAGAAGAGAAGAGAAGAGAAGAGAAGAGAAGAGAAGAGAAGAGAAGAGAAGAGAAGAGAAGAGAAGAGAAGAGAAGAGAAGAGAAGAGAAGAGAAGAGAAGAGAAGAGAAGAGAATCAGGAATTGGTGTCCTGCACTACTGGGATGGCTGAAAGAGTCTTGCTCAACTCTCCTTTCCTGCAGATTACAAACTTGTGCTTGACTTGACTTAACAGGTTCCCCGACTAGGGAAGAAGCTGTGGCCCTTTAAGCAGTTGCCTGGCCAAAAAGTTCATTGGTTTGAGGTCTCTGTTCTCAATATGTCTTCTGACTCACTTGGTGACCTTGGGGAAATACTCATGCTTGTTAGAACCAGAGAAATTCTAAATGTTATAGGACTGAATGGTATAGTGGAAAGGACACAAGTAGCATTTGGGGTCAGGGGATCTGAGTTCAAATGGCATCTATGCTACTCACTAGATGTGTGACACTGGGCAAGTTACTTAACTTCTCTGGACCTCAGTTTCCTCATCTTTAAAATGGGTCTGCAATTCTGAGATCCCTTCTGGCTTGAATTTCATGAACTGATCATCTAGTATTTTTTCAAGTCATAAAACTGAAAATAGCAAGGTGTCAAGACAACTTTTTATTCAAAGCACTCTAGCTGCCCTTCTCACTCACCTTCTTAAGAGATAGGATTTGTAAAATGTGGAGCTATGCATATGTTTCCTACACCCCACATATGAAACCTCACTCTACAACTGTGAGGAATGGGAGGATAGGACCTCATTTGACAGAAGAAACTGAGACTAGACTCAGTCACATAGTTAGTGGCAGAGAAAAGACAGACTGAATTAACTTATTCCAGGTGTGTTCCCTTTTCATTAGGGTCTACTTTCTCTACACTAGTCATGTTGCTCTTGGGAGATGAGGGTTCCCCTGAATCTAGGGCTCTTCTGCCAAGGTCCAGTGGTGTTCCAAAGAAGGGTATCAAGACAGGCAGGACACTGTTATCATACAGAAAGAAGCCCGTGCTCTCCAATATCCCTGCCGTGCCCTGAGTACAGCTCCCCAGAGAAGTTCCTATAGTCCCTCTCTCTTGGAGTCTGGAGACTTCTTCCTCTCCACCCCAGCCCTCATCGATTTTGCCACCAAGAGCCAAAGAATATGCTTTCCCTCTAGAAAAAGACAAGAGAATTTAGTGAAAAGTCTGGTACAAGAAAGGAACTTTGAGAAAAGAATTGGGGAAACCCAATGGATTAAAGCAATTAAAGCCCTAGAGATCATTACATGTGTGGCTCATCTTGGGTAGAAAAAATCAAAACCTTCCCTTCTTAGCTTCTGTCTCCTCACCCCACGACCAGTCCTCCAGTTACATTGGAGGGGGAATCAGCCTAAGAAATCATCCAGTCCATTTCCCTCGTTTTACATATCAGGAAACTGAGGTCCAGAAATGGCTAAGTGACTGTCTCAGGGTCACACAGCTATTAATCCAGGATTTGCACCCAGATCTCCTCAATCCTAAACGAGTTTTTCTTTGCCTTATCCTGCCCTACTCAAGCAGCACCTGAGCAGAACAAGTACCCCATTAGCCAAGGTCTTAGAACCATGGAAAAGCAGAGGGTCTCTTACCTGCTATAATGGCTGGGTTGTTCTGTCCTCCCTCTGGTCTTACCCAAGCTTCAACCGTGAATGCTTCCCGGGGAATCTCCACCATCACCTCTGGGCGAACCAACAGCTGTTCCCGCCTCCCAGAGAAGTACAGGATAGGCATCCCTTCTTGGGAGTTAAAGGTGGCTCCTCCCCAGCTGGGGTTTTCCCCCAAGTTCTCTGCATTCTTCTCCTGTGTCTGTCTCCGATGCCTGACCCCCACTTCCCCCTTTCTTTGGGATTCTGGTTCTGGTCCTTGTGGGTGTGGGGGGGCTTCGATGCTGGCGGCAGCTCTTTCTTTGCTTCCAGATTCACTCAGGGACTCCAAGAAGCGTTGGCTTTCAGAGTGAATGTCATCGGGATGCTCACTAGGACTGGCCCCTGTCTGTGGAACAAGGGTCCCCCAGCCTCGACTCCCACTCAGGAGTGTGTATATACTCCTTGCTTGTCTTTTAGCTTCATCTCGAAGAAAATGATTTGTAACCCTTGCCTCAGTGCCAGGCTTACTACCTTCTACAGGGGGGCTTCTCCTTTCCCTGATGGGGTAGGGATGCAAGTAGTCCACTCTTCTGTTAGGGTAGACACCAAAGAGATGATGCAGGGGAGCAGCCCGGGGTCTTCGGGCCCTAGTCCCCAGCCAGCAAGGATCTCCTTCTGGTGACACCTGGTTCAATTGCCCCCTGAGGACCAAGGACTGCTTCTGTTCCCAGCCCAGGTCTGAGTCTGCCACACTGAACACCCCACCAGTCAGCACCACAACTGTCATTCCTAGTACCATTAAGCCCAGCATAACTCCCCTGGCTCATCCACAGAACTGCAAGCTAATATAGGGGGAGGAGGTGTCACACCAGAACAAGGATGGGGAGTGAGACAAGAAGAGGAGACGACTAATGAAAGTGCTGAAGTCACTTGGATTGGGACAGCTGCTTTTTCAGGACATTAAACTTCCACTAAGACAGGCTCTCCTTCATCCTAACCTACAGCCTGATGCTTCCTTCACCTTCCAATTTGGCTTTCTTTCCCCCCCCCACTCCCACCCCCCACCCACTGTGTGTGATCTTCCACACTCTTCCTCCTTAATCTTCCTCCTCTTTCCCTCCTCTAGACCTTACAGAATGAAGCTAATTTCTTTCTGGTTCCTTTGAATTTCCTGCCCAGGGGAAAAAAAAAAAAAAAAAGCTCAGGTTTCTTTCTTTCCACCGCACCTCCTCTCAATGCTACTAGATGAGGGAAGTATGGGCATTTTCTTCTAAGCCAAATTCTCTCAGACACACATTCAAAGACACACAGACATGCATATCCCTCCCTACCTGGGCTCCTTTTAAAAAACTTTTCTCCCTTCAACTCATTTTCTCTCTTCTCTTTTTCTTACAAAGTTATTCTCTATTTCACACACACACACACACACACACACACACACACACACACACACACACACACACACACACACACACCCCACCCTAGTATAAAGCAAAATTGCTAGAAGGACTTAGAGGTATACACACAGAGAGCTATAATGCTTGCTCTCTAAACATACACAAAGAATCAGACTAGTACTTAACTTTCACTATGCCAGCTTGTCCTTTCTCAGTCAGATCTCCAATCAGCTCCCAGGCTGCCTGTCCAGGTTGCCTTTTCCCTTCTGTTTGGTGTTGGTTGTTATTTTTTTGTCCCCTTCCAACTTGTTGGTCTGTTGAAAGCTTGGTTAAAGTTCTCCTTTTAGGTGCCAGCCTGTTGTTGAGAATCACCTTATTGGTTTAAAAGCTCTGTGGCTCACTTCACCTTCTTATGGGCTCCTGGGAAGATGGGGGGTAAGGAGAAAAAGAGAAGACAAGGATGCATTTCAGGGAACCTGCTCTGTCCTAGTCTCTCTTTTCCTCTTCCTTTCTTTCTGCCTGTAATTATCTTCTTGTTTGTTTCATTTAAAGACAATGATGTCAAACCTAATAAGTTCAGTGCATCACTCCACCTACTCTCTGTCCCCTCCTCCCTCCTGAAAATCTCCCCACCTCATACAGACACTGGGGAGAAAGAGGCTGGCCACATGCTCCTCTTGGTTCCCCCCAGTAAACATCTCGGGCTTTCTCTTTCAGCAGGCTCAGCCTACACAATCAATATCAAACAATCAATAGTGTTTGGGAACTCTCTCTCTCTCTCTCTCTCTCTCTCTCTCTCTCTCTCTCTCTCTCACACACACACACACACACACACACACACACACACCTGATCTCCTAGCTGTTGCATATAAGTCCACACTAGTCAGCTTGGGACGATTTACATCCCTGGTAATCACATCACTAATATGTCAAGAACCTCTTGTATTTATCACTATTATCTGAGCTTATTATGCTTCTTCTTTCTCATTACAGTAATTACCAGCGACTCAAAAGAGACCCTGAGTCCATTTCATAGTGGACACCAGGAAAAAGGAAGGAAATATACATAAATACATACATATATATATATATTTGTGTAGGTACATGTATAGAAATACATACATACACATATACACATATGTGTATGTATATATGTATAAAATATATAAAAATTTTATATAGAAGTTCCACAAATCTCAACTGCATTCTCTCTCTCTCTCTCTCTCTCTCTCTCTCTCTCTCTCTCTCTCTCTCTCTCTCTCTCTCTCAGAAATTACTGAAAGGCACCATATGCCAAATGAGCAGATCAATGAATAAAATTTACAAATGCAGAAATCTGATAGCTTATAAATAGGACAGTTGGAATGATGGACATTAGACCCACAGAAAAAAAAAAGTCACAGGGATACAACCAAGGAGCAAACAATATACTACTCTCCCCCCACCAAAAAAAGCCTAATCAGTTATACTGTTAAACTGGTCCCAGGCAATATCTCACTGTGCCTATTCTTTCCCCACTGACATGCATGACAGATACACTGGTTCTGAATGATCAACTACTGTGAGGATGTTGGAAAACAGGTAGAAAACTGCACTGGATTCATGTTTTTGCAAACAGAAAATCCTTGAGCCACTTAAAATCTTTCCCTATGTTTAACACACACACACACACACACACACACTTTAAAGTAAGACCATTTTCTTCCTCCTGCTTTGGGCCCTCCTAGCCTCTTTCAGTCTCCTGAACCCCTATCTTAAAACTGTGATTTCAGCTGTCTATAAACATGTTCTGAACTAAGCTCCCTCCTCTTTCACACGTCCTGTTTCCCTGCGCAGCCAGCCATCCACAGAAGACTCAAAACCAAGTTCCCAGTGTGCATATCAATCCAAGCACAAGGTGACTACAGAAGAGATCTTCTATATCCTATCCTTTTGCCCTTTTTGTATTGCCAACTTTCCCCCACCTCCCCATGCTATAATCAGCTTTTTAACTGAAACTTCTCAATAATAAAAATTGCTGTATGAAGGAAATAAAGAGAAAGGGAAGGAAGGAAAGAAGGAAGAAAGAAAGAAAGAAAGAAAGAAAGAAAGAAAGAAAGAAAGAAAGAAAGAAAGAAAGAAAGAAAGAAGAAAGAAAGAAAGAAAGAAAGAAAGAAAGAAAGAAAGAAAGAAAGAAAGAAAGAAAGAAAGAAAGAAAGAAAGAAAAGAGGGAGAAAAGGAAAGAAGGAAGGAAGGAAGAAAAGAGGGAGAAAAGGAAAGAAGGAAGGAAGGAAGGAAGGAAGGAAGGAAGGAAGGAAGGAAG